>NW_025814432.1:0-62913 GCF_018902025.1 Drosophila willistoni
TATTCTACTCGGTCAATGGTGAAAAAGTCAGGTGAGCTAGCTAAAGCACTGCGAAACGCCAGATACATATGTAAATAATGACATGAAGGACCAAGCCCAGCAAGTCTTTGCGTTAAACAAGTCTGCACTCTCAGCATTCGCAATCCTCAAAAAAATGGAGAATACCACGAATGTGCAGACACAGTGGACACCACAAGAAAGCAGCAGGACAAAATTGGCAGACCGAAAAGCTTCTCACAAAGGTACACGGGCATATAAGACCCAGAACAATGCACAGCAAGGTCACAAAGCCTCAGCTCCCCAAGTTCAACCAGAATGGAAAACTGTGGAGTCTAAAACAAAAGAAAGGCTCAGTTAAAGCATAGACCAGATGCTATTATTCTGCATAGCACTGAAGGGGTCTCATATAGCGATATGCTCAAAATGGTAACTAGAAGCCAAGATGAAAAAATTAAAGCCGTTGGAGGAAATGTTACCAAGGTGAGGCGCACAGCGAATGGCGACTTACTCCTCGAGCTAAGTAAGGGAAGAGCAGATAACCTTCATAAGCTAAAAGAAGATATTGGCAATGTGCTGGGCGCCAAGTTCGAAACTCGCGCTCTCACAGATAATATAAGGCTGGAAATACTGGACCTAGACAACGAGACAACCGTAGAAGAGATAGTAGCAGCCTTTTCTACCAAGTTGAAAATTGACCTAGAGCCAGGCGCTGTCAAAAGTCTCTGCCCATCATATCGTGATACCCAGAAAGCGCTCATATATGTTCCGGCAACAACCGCAGAGACAATCCTCAAGGCCAATAAGATTACGGTGGCATAGTCAGTGTGCCGAATCAGAATTAATAATGCCCCAGTTAGATTCTACAAGTGCCTAAAAACTGGCCATGTCGCTGCCAAATGTAATAGCGACGTTGACAGAAGTGGCTGGTGCTTAAAATGCGGAACCAGCGGTCATAAAATTCGGGACTGCTGTAACGAGGCCAAATGTTTTCTATGTGCAGCAGAAGGACTGACTTCACTCTCACATGTAGCTGGCAGCCACAATAATGATGATTAAGTTTATCCAGCTTAATCTAAATCATTGCTGGGCAGCCCATGAGCTGCTATCACAGACATTGGGTGAGTCTAGAACAGACATAGCCATTATAAGCGAACCTTTTAAGGCCAGAACTGGAAATAACTGGTCCTGCAGTATTTCTGGGAAGGCAGCGATCTGGGCTTGTGGAACGCCATCACTATTGCAGCGTTCCGTGCTAAACAAGGAGCACTATGTCAGGGCAAACATAAGCGGCCACTGGGTCTACAGCTGCTACTTGCCACCAAGTCTGAGTATCCAAAGCTTCAGTGATGCCTTAGACGATCTCGAGCAGACGCACGTACCCGCAGCCCAGTTATTATAGCTGGGGACTTCAACGCCTGGGCTGTTGAATGGGGTAGCAGTCTAACCAATGCCAAAGGGAGAGCACTTTTAGAGGCATTTGCAACACTTGATATAGCTTTGCTTAACGTAGGATCCCAAAATACCTTCAATAGAGCGGGACTCGGCTCAGTAATAGACCTGACTTTCGTCAGTGAAAGTCTTTATAGGTCAACTAGCTGGGCAATTGCTAATGTATGTACTACAAGTCCGAAACATTGAACGTGCAGGTATTTTCAGAATTAATTGAGAGGGTCCAATTCTCGCGGAACTCGGCTGGCGTGATGGCCGAACAGCTCTATAGCAACCTGGACGCAGCCTGCAGTGCAAGCATGACGCAAATAAAGAATTATAGAAGACATCAACCTGTATTCGAAGTGGATGCGGGATTGCGTCAATCGGCACCGGAATCGACCGAGAATGAGCGATATTTGCAACAATATCAAGAGGAACTGCGACAGCAGTACCTCCAGGAGGAGGAGAAGCGACAACAGCAAACTGAGCAACATCGCCAGCAGCAAAATGAGCAAATGCAACGACAACGCCGTCAATATCAAGACCGAGAGCTGGATCTACTGGAACAGATGCATAAGCGACCAAACAATCCACTGCAGCAACAGATTCCCGAATGGGCCAGACAGGATGATCAGAATTCGTATAATCCATATAATACACGTCAGTTGTACAGTTGCCTCATCCCAGTAGAGGATGAAATTCGTGAAAATCGACAGCGTCTGCAGTGGCAGCAACAGCTTTTCGATGACTATGAGCAGCAACCACCGACTGATTATATTGTTGCCAATTCACATATGAATCAGCGTCCCCAGCAGGAGAATCACCGGGAGCGCCGTCAAGAGGAGCGTCGTGAGCGGGAGCGCCAACATCGCGAACGTCTCCATCAGAAACGTATCCATCAGGAACGTCTCCAATGGAACGCCGTCAAATGCAGGAGCGTCGTGAGCAGGAGCGTCGTGAGCAGGAGCGCCGTGAGCTGGAATGTCGTGAGCTGGAATGTCGTGAGCAGGGCGTCGTGAGCAGGAGCGTCGTGAGCAGGAGCGTCGTGAGCAGGAGCGTCGTGAGCAGGAGCGTCGTGAGCAGGAGCTTCGTGAGCAGGAGCGTCATGAGCGGGAACGTCTCCATTGGGAACGCCGTCGTGAGCAGGAGCGTCGTGAGCAGGAGCGCCGTGAGCTGGAATGTCGTGAGCTGGAATGTCGTGAGCAGGAGCGTCGTGAGCAGGAGCGTCGTGAGCAGGAGCGTCGTGAGCAGGAACGCCGTGAGCAGGAGCGCCGTGAGCAGGAGAGCCTTGAGGAGGAGCCCCGTGAGCAGGAGCGCCGTGAGCAGGAGCGTCGGGAGCATATTTATATAAAAAAAAATGTTAGGTCTACCACCTTTATATAAAAAAGTATAATTCAGTGCATCATTAATACAGTGGAAACTAAAAAAACAAGTAATAGAGGAAAATTAATCAAAAGCATTACTTTGCCAGATCGCCCATAGGAAGAAAGGAAGTCAAATGGCTTATGTGTTCCCCTTTAACTTCGACACTCAGTAATCCATGAAGTAATTCCAACGCCGTGGATAGACAACAAAATGAAATCCGGACTATTTTATATGATGTGTCTGTTGTGGAGGATCTTGTAATTTTGGTATTGTAAAGATTAAGGAAAAATTATTTTATTATATTTAGACGGGAATATAAAATTTTAAAATCTTATGCTGACGTAAAGAAAACAAATAAGGAATATAAATGTTTTCTGACTGAAACGACTTCATCTTAATGATTCCGAAAAGCGCTCAGTTCATAAGATGCAGGAATATTTTAAAGCGTTTTAAATTTTTAAATGCTTTAAAGGAGAAGGAATAAATTAAAGCGTTTTAAATTTTTAAATGCTTTAAAGGAGAAGGATTAAATTAAAGCGTTTTAAATTTTTAAATGCTTTAAAGGAGAAGGACCAGAAGAAGTAAAAAGTTGAACTTGTTCCTTTGACTGCTGCGAAGCAAGTGAAGTCGATTGTGAGCTGAGGTCGACCGAAAACTTTTAGTGCCAGTGCCGCCTACTTGACCACAATTAATATTATCCAGTTTTGGAAAATCGTAGAAAGTAGTGTTAGAAAACGTGAAACACACTCGGGTCAAATTTTTAGTGTTGCATTTGTTAGAGCTTGGAAACTATCGATAGTGGCGTGATTCGATATTTTCAATGTTTTAGGAGCAAAATTTAATTACAATAAGTATCATTTTCAAAAAAAATGAATACAATTTTGCTTAACCTAATATTAATAACCAAAATTATATAGTTTTAGCCTTTCAAGTTATATAAATATTTACCAATTAATTATCAAAAAAAAAATTTACCTGTTTTGATTTTGTTTGAATTAAAATTAAATTAACATATATTAGTTTTCAGACTTTTAAATTTATGGAGATCAATCCTTAAAACCAAAATTAAAAGAAAGCAAAGAAAAACATTTAACATAAATTTTACTCCATCCAAGCGTTTCTTTTCAATTGTTGTGTAACTATTACATATGTATGTTATACTATCGATAGTGGCCAAAAACAATCGATGGTGGTAAATATTCGATACCTCGATAGTGCCATCGATAGTTCCCCAGCTTAAGTATTCGTAAAATATCGATAAAAAAAAAGTCAATCGAACCACGTGAATTTAACAATAAGACATTCTTTTCGTTGTTGTAAAATTATTATCTTTGTAACGATCCTTTTCGTCCTTCGGGATATTTACAATTATCTCTTGGGCTAGGTTCGGCACAACAAAATTTATTTTGTGCCCCGGTGAAATTAGAACAGGTTTGTTTATTGATTTGTCTTGGTGGTATGTTTATTTACGATTGTTTATGGCTTGGTTGGATATGACAAGTTTCCTTTAGAGGAGTCCCGACCTCTTTCCTGGTATTTCGGTAACAGGATATATCCTTGTACCTTCCAATATGCTGGGAATTGTCCTGGAGCAGTTTGACCTTACTCGATTCTTGCATAAACACGGTGTCTTAGTCCTATTCCAAGGACTTGCTGGTTACAGGATAATTTGAGAGGTTACTCGTAAGGCCGTCTCAAATTATTCTGACTTTTCTTGATCCTTTCACTTGTTTGTTTCACTAGTCTGAGCTTTTAAGGTTACTCGTAAGGCCTTAAAAACTCCCTTGATTGATCATGACTTGTAGACTTGAGTCAATTAGTTCCACGTCTAAACTAAGACTGCCGGCTCTGTCGAGCGTGGTCCCTTAAATATATCCCGAGATGCCCATAGGGCGCTGGCTGCGGCGTCGTGCTGTTGGCAGCGGCGTTGGGATCGTGTCAGAAGTGGGTCGCCTCTTCCGGCGAATTCTGCTTACCGGCAATATTCAAAGAATGGCTAGGCTAAAAAGTGCGGCGTTGGGATCGTGTCAGAAGTGGGTCGCCTCTTCCGGCGAATTCTGCTTACCGGCAATATTCAAAGAATGGCTAGGCTAAAAAATGCTATGGGTCGCGATGCACGCGTGCTGTGTGCACTCGTTTAATTTCCCCTGCAATGCACTTTCATACGTATATCGTATCTATCAGATAGAGGGCTTCACCATCGTTCATCCCTCCCCCTTCGGTTCGTATATTCCCCTATGCAATCCACAAACCATTATCGTTTCATATAATGCATGCATGCCCCCACGCATCTTCCCGCTTGTACGAAATTGCCAGCGGTCGCATGTGGTTCGATCGAAATCATGGGATCGAGCCATGTTGGACTTGGTTGCCCATCGCATGTGTGTGTATATCGGTTTCTTGCATTATGCTTCCCACGCATCTTCCCGCTTGTACGAAATCACCGGCGGTTGCGTGTGGTTCGACTGGCCACGTTTGATCGTATGCTACTTATACTGAATCGGTTCGATCCATCAGCAGCGGGTTCGGTCGTATATCGTACGTTTGGTTTGGCTGTATCTTGTATCTGGTGCATCCTTTGCACCGCTTGATTGTGTTGTTGCTGGCTTGTTGTGTGGGATATTATAGTTAATTATAATGTTCCTCACACTCCCCCCCTTCTTCGGGAGTGATTTGCCCTCCCCTGTCCCTTGTACCTTGTGTTGTTTTCTGTATGTGTATTGTTTTCTCGCTGCCATGTCATCAGAGTCGTCCTTACTCATTGTTCATCTAGTTTCTTGCCATCTGTTTGTTCACATATTTGTTGTTTCATCTGGCTGATGTGTGCTTGCCTGGTTTTTCCTGTTTCTTTGTGCCGTAATTTACATATAACTGGAGACAAAAAACCAGTCACTTCATATGGGCCTCCAAATCTTGGTGCCAATTTTGCTGCAAATCCTTCGGCCGCATTCGAGAGATGGTGTTCTTTTGCCCATACTGTGGTTCCAATTGTTGGTCTCCACTCTCTCCTCCTTAGGTTATAGTGACGTGCCTGATCTTGTGCCGCCGTCTCCAGATTACGTCTTATTAGCTCGAACAGCTCTTGCACTTGTTTTGCCTTCGACTCTGGTGGTACGCTTTGCTTTCCTGTGCCTGTCGTGACACTATCGTATATCGCGCCTGGCATTCTAGGTTCACGTCCTTGTATCACATATGCTGGCGTAAATCCAGTTGACTCTGATTGACTAGTATTTACAGCCAGTGTTATTTCCGGCCAGCTCTCATCCCAATTCCGTTGATTTTCACCGGTAAACTGAGCAATCATTGTTTTCACTGTTCTGTTTGCCCTTTCGGTTGGGTTTTCTTGTGGTGTGTATGGTGCTGTTAATTGGTGTTGGCATCCCCATTCCTCTAGCATTTTCTTAAACATTCTGCTAGTGAATTGGACCCCATTGTCCGTTATTACCACTTTAGGAACTCCAAATCTCGACAGAATCCTTTCCCTAAAGGCCTTGATTAGATTCTCCGCAGTTGCCTTTCGCATGGGTATCAGTTCTGTCCATTTTGAAAATCGGTCAATGATTACTAGTAACATTGAGTTTCCATGTTTCGACCGTGGTAAGGGTCCGACGAAATCAGCGCAAACGGTGGCCCATGGTTCATCCGGTATTTGCGTCAGCATTTTCCCTGCTGCTTGCTGTTGGTTGGGTTTGTATTGTTGACACGTTGTACACTTTCCCACGAATTTTTTGATATCTCGTTGCATTCCTGGCCAATAATATCTTGACGCAGTTCTAGCAATCGTTCGCCTGTTTCCTGTATGCCCTGCCGTTATGGAAGTGTGGTTTTCTTCCATCACTTGGTTCCGTAGTGTCTTGGGCACACACAATTTCCATGATATTACTTCTTCTTGGCCTGCTCTATGCGGAATATTCCTGTACACCTGGCTGTTTTCTACCATGTAATCTGGATATTTCTGTGGTTGTTGTTGTATTTTCTTTATTATATCTTGGATCCACTCACATTCTTTGTTTGCTTGTCGTAATCGGGCGCCATTGTCTACTATTCTTTTGCACCCTTCCATCGGTTGTCTTGATAGTGCATCGGCGACAATGTTTAATTTACCCTTTCGATATGCAATTTCGAAATCGTATTGTTGTAATTCCAGTGCCCATCGAGCTATGCGGCCCGTGGGGCTCTCTATACTATTCAACCACTTCAACGCCATGTGGTCTGTCACCACCTTAAATCGGTATCCCTCGAGATATGGTCTCAGCTTGCGTACTGCCCACACTATTGCTAGGCATTCCTTTTCTGTTGCCGAATAGTTCTTCTCCGCTTGATTCAACTCTCTCGACAGATATGAAACCACTCTTTCCCCCTCCTCGGTGTTTTGTACTAGTATGGCCCCTAATCCTATGTTGCTTGCATCTGTCTGGAGTACGAACATTTTTGTGAAGTCTGGGCATGCCAATACTGAGTCACTCGTGAGTTTTTCCTTCACCGATTCGAATGCTGCCTGATGCTCTTCACTCCAATGCCATTTGGTTTTTTTCTTGAGCAGTGCGTTTAACGGGTGTGTTATCATAGCAAAATTTGGTACGAATCGTCTGTACCACGAAGCCACTCCTAGATATTGCCGTAATTCTTTTGTGCACGTGGGCGGCTTCAATTGAGCTATTGCTGCCACCTTGTCTGGGTCCGTTGCAATACCGTTTTCTGTTACCAAGTGGCCTAGAAACTTTAGCTCTTGTCTAAAGAATTGGCACTTTTCAGCATTTATTCTTAAGTTTGCTTCTTTCAATCTCCTGAACACTTCTTGCAGGTGGTCCATGTGTTCTTTGATTGTTTTGCTTACTACTACTATGTCATCTTGGTAGGCGAACGCGTTTGGTATCATTTCTGGGCCAATGACTTGGTCCAGAGCCCGTTGGAACGTTGCTGATGCGGAGTGTAACCCGAATGGCATCACTTTCCATTGGAATAAACCTTTCCCTGGGACTGTGAATGCTGTCATTGGCCTGCTGTTTTCTTCCAACGGAATTTGCCAATAGCCGTCCTTCAGGTCTAGGCTGCTTATAAATTTCGCTTCACGTAGTTGGTTTAAGATGTAATCGATGCGGGGCATTGGGTAGGCATCTTTTATAGATTTTGCGTTAATCTGTCTAAAATCTACGCATAATCTCCATTTGCCCGTCTGCTTCTTTTTCACCATCACTATGGGTGAGCTATATGGGCTTTGTGATGGTTCGATGCATCCCATTGTCAACAGTTCATCGACCTTTGTGTTGATTTCTCCCTGTATTTTTGGATTTTTTGGGTAATACCTTTGTTTTATTGGTATATCATCCTTCATTGTGATCCTGTGTATCCCTACTTTTGATGATCCCTTGATTTTCTCCAATTCCATCAGTTCGTGTTCTAGAAACCTTTGTATTTCTGTTTGCTCTTCCTTCTGTGTCACCACGATCGATATGCGTTCGGTCATCCTGTCCTGCATCCTCTTCACCGTTGGAATTTTTATCCTGTGGCCTCCGCATGCTATTTCGGTATTCATCAGCCTTAAGAAATTCCATCCTAAGATTATAGCATCCATTCCGTCTGGCATGATGAGAAATGTTATGTTCATTTCTTTGTTTCCGAATCGAACGTATCCTGTCCATTGCTCGTTGATGTCTCTCACCTTCCCGTCCGCCATGTATACTTGCTTGTTCGTGGTCTCTCGGTCTCCTTTCTTTTCCACCGTTTCCAACATTTGTTTGCTGATAAAACTGCTCGTGGCTCCGGAGTCAATTGTCGCTTTTATCTGGACTCCTGCTACTTCGATAATTGCTGACAATTGATCCTCTTCCTCTATTAGTTGGCCTATTAGTGGTGAGGAGCTTGTTGGCTGGGTCCCTGCTCGCCCCTGACAGGCTGGAACCGCCTTTCGTTTCCCGAACTCCAACAACACTCTTTTGTTCTTTTCCCAATCCTTCCACACTGCCAACAGAAATTGAGTCTCTGATTGTTGCACTCCCTTGCCCAGTGTCCGGCTCCCCCGCATCTGCGGCATGCCTGGTTTGGGTTCAAGACTCTTCCCTCTTGGATGTTTTTATTTTCTTGGGTTGGTCTTAAATTGTTCTCCATGCTGTTGTTTTGGCATCTTCGGCACTGTGTGACTGGTGGCCCGTAATTTCCTCCTCTATGGCTTGATTGGTTGTTGTGTGTTCTTTGAGCATTGTTTGGGCGATGGAAATCTGATCGTTCTTGTTCAAGGTTTCTGACTCTGTGCGGCCGAACGAATATCCTCAAATCTGGAGTGCAATTTTCTAATATAACCTCCAATTGCTCGTACTCTGGTATTTTAAGGGGTCTCATCATTGTTTGCATGTCGACCATATAGTCCTTGAAATACTCGTTTCTGTTTTGTTTGCGATTTTTCACTTGATCAGCCAATTTGTTGAAGAATCCTCTTGGCAGGAAGTATTTCTTGAAGCCCTCAACGAATTCCTTCCACGATCGCCACTGCTTATTGTTTGCGAGGTACCATTTGAGTGCTTTGTCTTTCAGTAGTTCTGGCATTGCTCTTGGGATCATGTCCAGCTCGATGCCATACATGTCTGCTGACCACTCGATTTGTTCTATAAATTCTAGCGGTCTGGAATTGCCATCGAATCTGAAAGTCCACTCCCTCACTTGTTTTGCCACCTTGGCGTATTCGGTGGTCCTGTTTGTTGTGTGTGGTGCCGCTTTCTTGGGGTCTATCGTTTGTCTCCTTAAGTCCCTCTTTGTGTCGGTGCTGTCTAATGCTCCTTCGCTTCCCCATCTTGGTGGTGCAAATGGAGGAATCGCTAGCGTAGCGATATTTATTTTTTTGAACTCCTCGGCCTCCTTGTTCTCACCATTCTCGCCTGACTGTGCTGCGCTTGTTTCTGGTTTTTGCTTGGACATTTTTGTGAACTTGAGTTCTAATCTTCTTATCTCCTCTCCCCACTCTGGATCAGACTCGTGGTTGTCTATCCATTCGCCGAGTTGTTTTCTCATCTCCTCTACCGTGCCGTTCATGTTGACTCCGATCCTTTGGCCTGTTTGTACCAGATCCTCCTTCTTCATGTGGTACATCCATCCTTTCCCCATTTTGATGTTTTCTTTTCAATTTTCAAACTTTTGTCTTGTTTAAAATTTCATCAGTATAGCACGTTGGGCGCCAGTTGTAACGATCCTTTTCGTCCTTCGGGATATTTACAATTATCTCTTGGGCTAGGTTCGGCACAACAAAATTTATTTTGTGCCCCGGTGAAATTAGAACAGGTTTGTTTATTGATTTGTCTTGGTGGTATGTTTATTTACGATTGTTTATGGGCTTGGTTGGATATGACAAGTTTCCTTTAGAGGAGTCCCGACCTCTTTCCTGGTATTTCGGTAACAGGATATATCCTTGTACCTTCCAATATGCTGGGAATTGTCCTGGAGCAGTTTGACCTTACTCGATTCTTGCATAAACACGGTGTCTTAGTCCTATTCCAAGGACTTGCTGGTTACAGGATAATTTGAGAGGTTACTCGTAAGGCCGTCTCAAATTATTCTGACTTTTCTTGATCCTTTCACTTGTTTGTTTCACTAGTCTGAGCTTTTAAGGTTACTCGTAAGGCCTTAAAAACTCCCTTGATTGATCATGACTTGTAGACTTGAGTCAATTAGTTCCACGTCTAAACTAAGACTGCCGGCTCTGTCGAGCGTGGTCCCTTAAATATATCCCGAGATGCCCATAGGGCGCTGGCTGCGGCGTCGTGCTGTTGGCAGCGGCGTTGGGATCGTGTCAGAAGTGGGTCGCCTCTTCCGGCGAATTCTGCTTACCGGCAATATTCAAAGAATGGCTAGGCTAAAAAGTGCGGCGTTGGGATCGTGTCAGAAGTGGGTCGCCTCTTCCGGCGAATTCTGCTTACCGGCAATATTCAAAGAATGGCTAGGCTAAAAAATGCTATGGGTCGCGATGCACGCGTGCTGTGTGCACTCGTTTAATTTCCCCTGCAATGCACTTTCATACGTATATCGTATCTATCAGATAGAGGGCTTCACCATCGTTCATCCCTCCCCCTTCGGTTCGTATATTCCCCTATGCAATCCACAAACCATTATCGTTTCATATAATGCATGCATGCCCCCCACGCATCTTCCCGCTTGTACGAAATTGCCAGCGGTCGCATGTGGTTCGATCGAAATCATGGGATCGAGCCATGTTGGACTTGGTTGCCCATCGCATGTGTGTGTATATCGGTTTCTTGCATTATGCTTCCCACGCATCTTCCCGCTTGTACGAAATCACCGGCGGTTGCGTGTGGTTCGACTGGCCACGTTTGATCGTATGCTACTTATACTGAATCGGTTCGATCCATCAGCAGCGGGTTCGGTCGTATATCGTACGTTTGGTTTGGCTGTATCTTGTATCTGGTGCATCCTTTGCACCGCTTGATTGTGTTGTTGCTGGCTTGTTGTGTGGGATATTATAGTTAATTATAATGTTCCTCACATCTTATTTGGATTAAAATTCATTCACAATAAGCGCAAAGTAAGTTTCTTAAAGTATTTTTGCTGTATATATATAATTTCCAGTTTTGACTTTACGATTACATCACTCAATTTTATGGCGTATCACCTGGATGATTCCTTTCGACTAACTAATAAACTTACCACCAGAAGGCACAGGACTCGACTCGGCAAAGGAATCTTCATTTGCAACATTTTCATTGGCATCTTTTGTCGGTTTGTTGCCTGCTGCTGTTGCTCCCCATTAATAAAATGCTAATGAATTAATTTTAGAAGGAACTTTGCAATAATCTCCTTTTGCGAGAACCTCCGCTCCTTTGACTGCATTAAATTTAATGAACTCTCTTATTAAATTGGTTCGAAATTATTCCATTCTTCCTTCCATCAAAGTCAACAGTAAATATTTAAATTTTCATCACCCTTTTGTCTAAACACTGAAATTGAAATTGTATTTGAAAATTGAAACAGTTGACAAATATTAGACAAATATTTAACTACATTATAGAGTAGTGAGTGAAGGGCAAGAGCAGAGCATCAAATGAAAGGGCACCAACCGAACCACTACCACCGGGCCGGAAGTCGGCAAAAGCAATTTCCTAGTCCTAGAATTTGATTTTGTTTACCTAAACTCAAAAGATACAATTTTTGCAGCTAATGAAATGCACAGATATTTCGTTAAAAGGTGAAGAAACCAGACCACAACAGGTAGAAGTAAGGCAAATAATCAACTCTCAGACATAACAATATAGCATAGGATATGGCCATATAAAAAACAAAATAAAATCATATTTAGCCTTTAGATTTCTAAAAAATATATATATGATATATATGTATATTGCAATGATAAACTTGTAAAAGGTAGAGCTAAGCTCACATTTCGAAATATCTTGAAAGGTTAAAAAAGCAAAAAATGAAAATGCAGTTTTTTGGAGCAAGCCAATAAAATTTTCGGAAAAAACATACAAAATAATATCGAAAATTTGGAATTTAGAATTTGATTTGTAACAAATTTTTGGTTACGTTTCCAATTTTTTTATATTTTGGAGTTAAGAGATAATAAGGAAGAATAACAAATGTATTGTTTTATACCTTTATGGGTATATGAAATATATCAGAAAAACCAGAGGGGAATCAATATATCCCTGGCCTTATCGAAGTCTCTATACCCTGTAAGAAATTCTTAGTAGCTTTAAGCTAATAATTATGAGTAAACAACGAGCAAAGTTCTATTAAGTATCAAAAGTCGGAGAATTATAACGGCATTATTCAATTTACTTATGTATTACATCGAGCTTGTTTCTTTATAATTTCAATATACTTTGTTTTACAGGGTAAAAGATGTTGGTTGTTGATTTTAAGCCTTGGAGTGCGAATAAAAAGTGAAATTTTAAGAGCCAAAATATTTGCTTAAAATCTTTATAGTTATATAGCTAAATATGGGTACGAAAAAATCAGATTTTAATATACGGAAGACACAACTAAAGACTATTTTAAGTGTGCATGCAAATTGCCTATTGAAAATTTATAACAAATAAAACCAGAGGGCCGGGGCTAACTTCGACCGCGTCAAAGTTTGTATACCCTTGCAACTTTTTTGGTAACTTTTTTCTTACCTATAGCCATCAAAGTGAAAAAACGTTTAAGCTAAAAAGGCTAATGTCCAAAAGAAACGCCTACAATCGCATAGGAAATAACGAAGTATTGATCAAAGTCACTGTTTTCCACCGATCGTTCCTATGGGAGCTATATGATATAGTTACCCGATCCTTATCAAATTTGGCACAGTCATTAACAGATATATTAAACTAACAAATGTTCAATTTGAAAGCAATCGCGTCAAAAGTAACGAAGTTATTGACAAAAGTCACTGTTTTCGAAAGATCGTTCCTATGGGAGCTATATGATATAGTTACCCGATCTTGATCAAATTTGGCATAGTTGTTTATATGTGTAATTAACTCACCAATATTAAATTTCACGACAATAGCTCAGAAAATAACGAAGTTATTAAGAAAAGTCACTGTTCGTGACTTTGTCATTTGTATGGGAGCTATATGATATAGTGATCCGATCCGGCTGAATCCGAGATATACAACGCCTGCAGTATATACAAGCCTACATGCAAAATTTCAGCTCCGTAGCTCTTACGGTCTAGGAGGAGTTTGCGTTGATCCAGACGGACGGACGGACGGACGGACGGACATGGCTATTTGAACTCGTCTCGTCGTGCTGATCAAGAATATATATACTTTATATGGTCGGAGATGCTTCCTTCTATGCGTTGCACACTTTTGACCAAAATTAATATACCCTTTTTGCAAGGGTATAATAATTCACAAATTCAAATAATAGCTTCAAGTTTAAAGGGCCAACAAGATATCAACTGTGTATCAGTCTTAAAATTACTTCCAACTCTTTAGGTTCTAAAAAATTAATTGTGCAAATACATGACGTTTCTTTTCAATGCTAAAGTATTGTTTAAATACATATTCTCTCTTATTCGAAACTTTGAGTTATCCTCTAGCGCCAAATGCCTTGATCTGGAGACGCACACCCATTATTATCAAAGTTTTTTAGCTCCAAAAATTACTTTCAGTTTTCCGTATAGTTTTTTCAAAGAGAATTTCGTGTAATATTTCATTTGAAATGTATCAATACTAAAAGAACGAAAAAGTAAAGACTTCAAATTGTAAAGCATTTGAAAGGGGTTTTTAATATTAAAGCTCCTTTAAATAAAATGTTACACAAAACAAGTGAATCAAATGCTGAAATGAACGCGAAACTTAAGCCGCAGATCTGCATAGTCAGTTATAGACACTTAAATGCCAGTCAAAATTGGATTTGGGCCGAAGTTGAGATAAACATTTTTTATAGTTACGAATCTCCCCTCTCCCTTCTCTTCGTTTCCTCTCAGTCAAAACCAAGCCAATTCCCCAGCTGCACATTAAAGTGGTGAATAAAATCACTGTATAGAGAAAGAGGCAGTAGTGGGGAGGTAGTGAGTATGTGTCATGTGTGTGGTGTGTGTGTTGGATGTTAGTGTGTCATTTTTTTATGCCTCTTTAAAAAGTGTCCAGAAGTTTTGTGATTTTGATAAACAGACAGAGAGAAAAAGTGGAAGTAAAAAGCAAAATGATAGCAAAAAAGGAAAATGTGGAAAAGCTCGTGAGTTCAGATAAAGAAAAACTCACAGAGAACAAAAAAAAAACACACACATTTATGCAAGTCACATACGCCACACAGCTTTTAATAATAAAAACAACGAGCTCTTAATATGAAAAAACATAGAAGCAACCCAAAAGGAAACCAAAAGTAAGCCATATATAGGCAAGAAATTCAGAATGATAAGGATAAAAACGATTGCGTAGGGACAGAAGGCGGGGGAGGAAGGTGTAGTCAGGAAGGGATGTAGACGTGTGTGTGAATGTCTTTATATGGTCATATGTGTATGTGTGTGTGTAGGGCAAAAGAATTGCCTTAGTTCCCTTTCTCTCGTTCTCCCTCAAGATGTAAGATGTTTAACTAATTTTAAAGCATTTGTTCGTCATTTAAATTTCTGAAATTCACTTAAATTGAAAATTTTCGTAATTATTCGTTGTATCAAAACCTTTCAGGCACCCTCCATTTCAGGTTTTCCCAAAGAATCAACCTTTAAACATTATGTTTAATGGAGAGAGTTCTAATTTAGTAGAGATGAAACAATGGACAAGAGTATTTGAGATAGATTAATTGGCAAATAACTAATCAACTTCAAATATACATGGGTTGGATTTGTTATATATCAAAAAATCAATTAAGTGTACTAGATTTGTGTACAATTGGGACCTTTTGGCAGATTATTCCGATAGTAATCTAAGACTAGTCAATTTAGGCAATTTTAATAACATTAAATGATCTCTCTGAAGAAACTTTAACATTAATTCTCATTTAGATCAGACTTTATTAAGAATTGTAATACTAAAATAATAAATAAAATATTCCAACTAACATCAGGGAAGATCATGCGCATGATTTAACATTCTTACAGTAGCCACATTTGACAATATCAACATATATAAACTGATCTGGACTGTAGCTATAATTCTTGATTCTTTCAAATTTGGCAGAGCGTATACGTTTATAGATATTCAGCGAGTCCATGAGAAAACAAAATTTGCCACAAACACATTTTGGTGTCTCGGCTATCAGTTTGATCAGTATGGCAGGTAGTGAGTATATAGGCAGATTAAATTGGTCGACTGAACGAGCTGCTTGCAGCCAGAGCGGCTGAGGGGAGCATTGGGTCCTTGTGTTTGCCTCAGTGGTGCCCTCGAGACGTTGAACATCCAGATGATTGGGTCCTTTAAATGCATTGCCACAAACATCTAGGGTATTAATGTGTAGGTCTTCTAGGGCAGCTGGCAGAGATTCCAATTTATTGTCCGATACATAAAGCGAGTGCAATTTCTTCAGTCGTCGCATGGCAAAGGGTAAAAAGGTTAGATTATTGTGATTTAGATTCAAATGAACCAGCTTTTGCCATTTAACCACCAGATAAATCCAATTCACAAAGAGATTCACTCAATTTGATGCCATTTAGAAATGACCAATCGTTCAGTTCTCCCAGACAATTCCCAAGAAGTACGAGTTTCGTCAGGGGCAGACGTCCCAACTCCACGGGTATCTGAAAAAAGTTTTAAACATTTGTACAGCCAAACAGGAAAGATAAAAGGGCGCGAAAAGCTACCAACTATTATTCACCTTCGTTAGCTGCTTGTTGGCCACATCCAGATGGGTTAGATTACGCAACGAGCATATCTCAAAACTTAGCTTAACCAATTGACTACTATTGATTGTCAGAGACTGCAGAGATCGTGGAAAACCCTTGATGGGATAATCGCAGCGACGATTTATAGTCATTTTAGTCTGTGACTTTGCTTTTTGTGTAATGGCCGTGGCAGTGGCTATATTCAGTCTCAAATTGATGGCGTCCTTGCCCTCCATATCCAGTTTGAGAGTCTGCAGGAATCCCTTTAACTGAATGGGATCACATTTAATCAATAGATTTTCTGCCGGCTGCTTGAATCCAATTGTTGCTTTGAAGTCCGCCACGAATTTCGTGTGAACAGCCTGGATATTGTCCTTGACCTTGTAACGTTGCCCCTTTTTAATCTTTGGTGTGAACAATATAATTTGTATTCAACTTTTCGCAAAGCAATTCCAAACCATCAATTTGGCTTTCGCAAAAACCACAGCACTGAACACCAACTCGCAAGGGTCACACAGTTACTACAAAAATCACTCGAACAAAAAGAATACAGCTCTGCTGTATTTGTAGACATTACTGAAGCATTTGATAAAGTGTGGCACTTAGGATTATTGAATAAACTGGCCAAACTCCTGCCTTACTGCTTGTTCAAGATTCTTGAAAGCTATCTGGAGGATAGATCGTTCACAGTCAGGGGCACAGATGACACATATTCCAGAATTGGCAAAATCACTGCAGGAATACCCCAGGGCGGTGTTCTGGGCCCCCTTCTCTTCAATGTTTATTCGTCTGACATGCCAATTCCTGATTATATCTTAGAACACGACTTCCTCATGGTATCAGGTGAAACCAAGAAGAACCCTGACATCCTACTGTCAACGTTCGCAGATGATACTATAATCGTATCTACTGATAAAAATGCCTACATGACCATCAGGAAAACGCAAAAATACCTAAATGAATTCACCAAATGGTCAACTAAATGGTGCTTTACGATAAATAATGATAAGACTATTCGTGTCCTATACACAAAACGAAACATATCCCCTGCTCTAAGATCTTACCTAATAAAAATCGATGAAAAACCTATAAAAAACGCTAATCAATATAAATATCTAGGAGTCACCACCTATGTATTCAAGCTAAAGCTATCTATCATCGCCTAAAATGGCTTGTTGGCGTAAAGAGCTCCCTCAGCACAAGATGTAAAGTCACAATATTTAAGCAAATTATTGTTCCCATTCTAACGTATGCTATTCCTGTATGGGGCAGCCTTATTTCGGAAACTCTATTCAAAAAAATCTGTGAAACGCACAACAAACTGCTGAGAAAAATTACTGACTCGGATATATTCAGCACAAATGCCTATATTCGCGACAAACATAATGTTAAATCCATGGAACTCAAATATGACTTGGCTTGCGTAAGATTTGCTATCTCCACTCTAGAACACCCAAATGTAGAAGTAAGGAATATCCTGGAAAAACCCTTTACTCCTACAAGGCTCTCCTGGCCTAGATACTCTATTCAACTAGAGAAAATGGTAGCAGTCCGAAATACACCTCATCTCACTCAACAGCCAAACCAGCAGCAATGTGCAGCACCAACACAGAACTTTCTTACCACAAATAGCACTCAGCAACAGCTAACTACAACCACGTTTCCTCTAAGTACTGCAAACATACAACACCTGCAGCATTTAGCGTTGCAGCAACTGCATCAACCAGCTGGCCAGCAGCACCAGACCGCAGCACAGGCCTCTCAACTACAGGCGTCATCTCCTGCAAACACACGACAACAGCAGTCAGCAACTCCAGTTCATCAAATTGCAGCAAGTATACATCATCTACAGCAAATGGCGATGCAGCAGCAGCATCAAGTGGTTGGACAGCAGCGTCAGCCTCCAGCACAGGCCTGTCAGTTTCAGGTGTCAACTCCTATCGACACACAGCAGCAGCAATCCACAAATCTAGCTCCTCCTATGTCAGCAAATATACAATATCTACAGATATTGGCGACGCAGCAGCAGCATCAATCAGATGGCCAGCAGCACCAGCCCACAGCACAGGCCTCTCAGCAACAGGCGTCAACCACTGCTGACAGTCAGCAGCAGCAATCTCAGACTCCAGTTCCTCAAACTGCAGCAAGTATACAATGTTCACAGCAAATTATGGCGCAGCAGCAGCATAAACTTATTGGTCAGCAGCACCAGCCCGCAACACAGGCCTCCCAGCTACGGGCCTCATCTTCTGCTGACACTCGGCAGAAAACTATTCCAGTTCCTCAAAATGCAGCTAATATACAACATCTTCAGCTATTGGCGGAGATGAATCAGCATCAACTGGCAGGCCAGCAGCATCAGTCCGCAGCACAAGTCTCTCAGCTACGGGCTTCATCTTTTGCTGACACTCAGCAGCAGCAATCTGACATTCCAGCTCCACCAATGACAGCAAATATTCAATACTCACCGCAAATGGATACGCAGCAGCATCAAATGGTCGTCCAGCAGCACCACCCAGCAGCACAGGCCTCCCAGCTACGGACTTCATCTTCCGTTGACACACAGCAGCAGCAATCTCCAACTACTCATCTAGATCGGCATGCAATGCGGGAGGCGACGGCCCATTTTGATGGCGCCCCATCTCTCATCAGATTCGATTGCCACCTAAGATACCAAAAAATTATTGAGAGAAACGAACTCAAAAAACAAAAGGAGGAAAAATCGAAACTAAACAAACCTGTTGTGCGCATGGAAGGACACGTGATCAACGGCCTGTTACGAGATTTTAAAAGAGGCACACGAAATCGCGCGTACATAGAAGAGCGATTGAAGGGCCAGCCAATCCAAATCCAGCGACTTGTCCTGCCTCCACTCAAGATTCACCCTTAATGATGACCAACTCTCAAAAAATCTTGAGCGAGTTGAAAACGAGCTCCTGAATGAGATTGAAAGTAGCATAGAAGCTGAAACAAAAAATAATGAGAGATTACCACCCATGAAGGTGCAAAAAACTGCTAATTCTTTACTTACTGACTTTCAGCCAGCTGACCTTGACAAAATCTCCATACAGCGGTTAAAGGGACTTGGCCCTCCCGCTTTCAGCCAGCCTGTACCAGGCCTGGCCAGCAGGCAGTCTATATGGACCTATCATCCAAGCAATGCCTGCTCGAGCACTACATTGCGGTCGAAGGGATTTGGCCCTCCCGCTCCTAGTTATTTTCCTCCAAACGAGCCTGTAGATGGAACAGATGCTTCTCCAGTGCCGCGCACCAATTGCTAGCCTACTGTGCTGCCACTCCACAGGCAAACAAGCTCTCCTGACGGCCCAAAACCTCCAATACTGGGGCTGAAGGGCACGCATACATTGTTCTGGGGTCTCACATAGTCCAATCCGAGAAGAGAGACAGAAATAAGCCGAAATGTTTGCCTATGACAAAAAAAACAACACATGTTACTCACTTCTTGCCTATAAGAGGGAATTTTCCTGACAATAAGAGCGCTGCCTCAAAGATTTTGCCAACTGCAATGACGCCATGAATCGATATGATTCGAACTGATAACCTGCAAGAAACAATTATACTAATCACTATTAATGAACAATATTTGTAAATACTATATTCTTTATAATTATTGCAGCTTGCAACTTGTTCTTGATCCTTTATTTGAGCATTTATTTACTTGCCTGTAAAAAATTTCCCATGTCAATTTCCCACAATTTTTTTTTGTCCTACCAGTAACACCCAACAAACATTATGTCTTATATATTAATCATTCACACTATTAATAAGCCATTGTAAATTATTTCTAAGCTCGTTTTTATTGTAATTGTATATGCTTCCTGATAGGGGGCGAAATACAATAAAAGATGGTTGACTCCTTCGGGAGCCAACCACTTGGCTTTGCAACTGCGGCCATACAAGTAAAAATAAAGAGAGAATTGGAAATTCTCTCCCTTTATCACCTGGCCCGGCTGAGTAACGGCCTGACTCAAATCACGGCCAAAACAATGGACACCTATGGCAAAATAAAAGCTACCCTGGAGGCAAACAAATTTGCCTTTTTTACTCACAGATGGGAACGAGGTGCTAGACTTGCCATCTTGAATCTACACCACTCCACTGAATGCGAAGCTATCCGTCGTGACCTGAAAAAGCTAGGATTTGAGACAAAATACATCAAAAGACTAACAAACTACAGAACTAAGAGGCCAATGAATGTCTTTTTAATTGAAATTAACAAACATAATGACAATAAACATGATGAAATACTTAAAAATTAAGGTCCTAGGCAGCCAGGAGGAACGCGTCGAGAGGCAAAGGGAGATTCCCCAATGCAAAAACTGCCTCCTCTTTGGCCATACAGCCAGGTACTGCTGCCTTCCCCCGCTCTGCTCCGTCTGTGCTGGCCAGCACAAATCCGACAAATGCGCCTCTCCTGATGGCCAATCTCCAAAGAGTGGCAACTGCGGAGATGGCCATAGAGCCACCTATAGGGGCTGTGCATTTTATAAGGCTGAACTGTCAAAATTTGTCGTTGACCAGCGCCCAGAGCGGCAAGAAAGGCAAATGAATCATGAAAAGGAAAGAAAATTTGGGCATGAGACAATGAATATGCAATCTAACGCTAACACTCCAGTGTTGCCCTAAAAATACTACAAAAAAATGCCAGTTTCCCTACATTTCTCGGTCTAGCGCCCTATGCACTTCTCTACTTACCTCTATTAGTGTCCTCTGCACTCGCCTAATTCCCCCTATTAAGACCCCTTGCACCGGAAAATTAAATTTAAAATTCTTATTGCTAAAAACTAATACTTACTTATGCTAAATACTTAAAACTACTTACGCCATAATTATCTCTAAAAAACACTAAATTCTAAATGTTATTGTCTATTTTATTATTATACATTAATTGTTAGTATTTAAGCTAGTTTATAAGTTATTTTATATTGTCCCTCCCCTGCTGCTGTAACGGCCCTATTTTTTAATTTCTATTGTTTGTCTCTAGAAGATGAAAGGATAGAAAATAAAGCGGCCTTAATCGAAAGACTGAGGCCAGGCGGATCAAACGCCTTATCTTAAAAAAAAACGCCTGATGACACAAATTAATAGAAGATAATTATGCCTAAAAATATCTTCAAATTTTTAATCACGCCCATAAAATATTTATATTGGACATTTGTATCTCACTGTTAATTAACATTTGGACATCTCTCTGCCTCCAGTTACAGTGCAGTCTGGATTCAAGTTATGTTAATGAACTTAGCCGCAAATATAAATCTGTGAGAAATTTCCAAATTACATGATATTATATATATTCTAGACCACTTTGGACTAGTCTTAATTCATTTTTCACTTTATTATGCCTTCAGCACTTATTGTAAATTGCTGTATTTAATGACCCTTGTTATAGATTCTAAGGTCTTAGAATGAGAACAATAAAGGAGCCAATGGCCAGTCGGCCATTGGTGCTAGTTTGAGCATTCGCCTCAACACAAAGAAAAAAACAAAGAAAAAAGCTCAGCTATAAATTGTTAAAAAAATATAGTAAAAGTGGGAATTAATTGCCTAAATAAATCTTAAAAATAGTGTTTCAAGGCTCTTCACTAGTGTGCCACGGAAAATTGCCAATTTCCTAGCTAATTATTTAAATAAATGACAATTTAATATTTTTGTGTTGTTATAACCTAAAATGATTTATGTAAGAGGCTGGCAATCGAAAAAATTTTTTCACTTGGGTATGTATTAGTGTATATACATACCCCTAAGTTCTCTCTCAGCCCTTTTATACATAACACATATACCGGGGCCCGGCACAAAGAGAGCGCTAAAAAAGTTTAGTTGTATGTGTGCACTTGCTTGTATGCGTATGTTGCTTTACACTGCGCAAAATTAAACTTCATCAAATTCTGCCTCGAATCAAGAAAACGAGTGCAGCAAATAATCTTATGCAAGAAAAAGATAGAGAAAACAAAGCAGCGATCAATTTTTTCATGTGTGTTTTCTCAACAAAGCGACATAGATCTGCTTCCGTCGAAATGCTGAGGGAAACTAAATCAACCCTCATCCTCTGTGTGAGGACTTCGGCAGCCGTTCGGTTACACGCATACGAGGTGCCGAACGTGTTCGTCCCCCGGGTGATATGAGTGCCGGGCTCTGACATATACACACACACACAATGCAAGGCGGTGACACACAGTTTTTCTTCTCACCAAGTACGGTCGCGTAGTTCAAGTCGTTCCGAAATCTCGTCAAATAAAGGAGCTTCCTGAGACCTGAGAATATACACAATTGTTAACCAGAGTCGGTTAGGGGTGGTGCTACGTACCCAAACACCTGCGGGCTCAATCGGGAGCCACTACTCCACCTGGCTTACCTTCATATTTCGTAGTTCGATAGCATCAGCTGTTCAGCAGTGTTGGTCAACGTATTCGGACACAGCTGATACGGGTAGCAGACCTGTAAGCTTACATGCTTTCAGGCTGCACCATTTGGCGATCGTTGGAATTTTTAAAATTTTCTAAATTTCGAATCTACTGAATCTATAGATTGATAACGGCCAGCATTGGCCCCTGCCGCTGTGGCAATGCCGGTCAGTCAAATGGAGTACGAAGAGGATGGGCAAAGGGCTTCTGACCGGCGGGTTTTAATACCGCCAGATCAGCCGAGCCAATGGTCAACTCCAACCGCTTGGTCGCTCGGCCCCAACGAAGATGCCGACCCACAGCAGCCGAATCAGATGAACGCAATATGCGAACCAGTTGATCCCGAAAACGAAGACCTAGGTATTCTACTCCGGTCAATGGTGAAAAAGTCAGGTGAGCTAGCTAAAGCACTGCGAAACGCCAGATATGTAAATAATGACATGAAGGACCAAGCCCAGCAAGTCTTTGCGTTAAACAAGTCTGCGGGCATATAAGACCCAGAACAATGCACAGCAAGGTCACAATGCCTCAGCTCCCCAAGTTCAACCAGAATGGAAAACTGTGGAGTCTAAAACAAAAAGAAAGGCTCAGTTAAAGCATAGACCAGATGCTATTATTCTGCATAGCACTGAAGGGGTCTCATATAGCGATATGCTCAAAATGGTAACTAGAAGCCAAGATGAAAAAATTAAAGCCGTTGGAGGAAATGTTACCAAGGTGAGGCGCACAGCGAATGGCGACTTACTCCTCGAGCTAAGTAAGGGAAGAGCAGATAACCTTCATAAGCTAAAAGAAGATATTGGCAATGGGCGCTCTCACAGATAATACAAGGCTGGAAATACTGGACCTAGACAACGAGACAACCGTAGAAGAGATAGTAGCAGCCTTTTCTACCAAGTTGAAAATTGACCTAGAGCCAGGCGCTGTCAAAAGTCTCTGCCCATCATACCGTGATACCCAGAAAGCGCTCATATATGTTCCGGCAACAACTGCAGAGACAATCCTCAAGGCCAATAAGATTACGGTGGCATAGTCAGTGTGCCGAATCAGAATTAATAATGCCCCAGTTAGATTCTACAAGTGCCTAAAAACTGGCCATGTCGCTGCCAAATGTAATAGCGACGTTGACAGTAGTGGCTGGTGCTTAAAATGCGGAACCAGCGGTCATAAAATTCGGGACTGCTGTAACGAGGCCAAATGTATTCTATGTGCAGCAGAAGGACTGACTTCACTCTCACATGTAGCTGGCAGCCAGAGATGCCCGTCCGCAAACGGGCGGTCATCCAACGAGACCCGTAAGCACAATAATGATGATTAAGTTTATCCAGCTTAATCTAAATCATTGCTGGGCAGCCCATGAGCTGCTATCACAGACAGTGGGTGAGTCTAGAACAGACATAGCCATTATAAGCGAACCTTTTAAGGCCAGAACTGGAAATAACTGGTCCTGCAGTATTTCTGGGCAAACATAAGCGGCCACTGGGTCTACAGCTGCTACTTGCCACCAAGTCTGAATATCCAAAGCTTCAGTGATGCCTTAGACGATCTTGAGCAGACGCACGTACCCGCAGCCCAGTTATTATAGCTGGGGACTTCAACGCCTGGGCTGTTGAATGGGGTAGCAGTCTAACCAATGCCAAAGGGAGAGCACTTTTAGAGGCATTTGCAACACTTGATATAGCTTTGCTTAACGTAGGATCCCAAAATACCTTCAATAGAGCGGGACTCGGCTCAGTAATAGACCTGACTTTCGTCAGTGAAAGTCTTTATAGGTCAACTAGCTGGGCAACTGCTAATGTATATACTGCAAGCGACCATGAAGCCATACATTTTTCGCTCGGGGAAGCACAACTTGCACCTGCAAGACTTCCTAGCATCGATAAAGGCTACAAGTCCGAAACATTGAACGTGCAGGTATTTTCAGCATTAATTGAGAGGGCCCAATTCTCGCGGAACTCGGCTGGCGTGGTGGCCGAACAGCTCTATAGCAACCTGGACGCAGCCTGCAGTGCAAGCATGACGCAAATAAAGAATTATAGAAGACATCATCAACATGTATTCGAAGTGGATGCGGGATTGCGTCAATCGGCACCGGAATCGACCGAGAATAAGCGATATTAGCAACAATATCAAGAGGAACTGCGACAGCAGTACCTCCAGGAGGAGGAGAAGCGACAACAGCAAATTGAGCAACATCGCCAGCAGCAAAATGAGCAAATGCTACGACAACGCCGTCAATATCAAGACCGAGAGCTGGATCTACTGGAACAGATGCAACAGCGACCAAACAATCCACTGCAGCAACAGATTCCCGAATGGGCCAGACAGGATGATCAGAATTCGTATAATCCATATAATACACGTCAATTGTACAGTTGCCTCATCCCAGTGGAGGATGAAATTCGTGAAAATCGACAGCGTCTGCAGTGGCAGCAACAGCTTTTCGATGACTATGAGCAGCAACCACCGACTGATTATATTGTTGCCAATTCACATATGAATCAGCGTCCCCAGCAGGAGAATCACCGGGAGCGCCGTCAAGAGGAGCGTCGTGAGCGGGAGCGCCAACATCGCGAACGTCTCCATCAGAAACGTATCCATCAGGAACGTCTCCAATGGGAACGCCGTCAAATGCAGGAGCGTCGTGAGCAGGAGCGTCGTGAGCAGGAGCGCCGTGAGCTGGAATGTCGTGAGCTGGAATGTCGTGAGCAGGAGCGTCGTGAGCAGGAGCGTCGTGAGCAGGAGCGTCGTGAGCAGGAGCGTCGTGAGCAGGAGCGTCGTGAGCAGGAGCTTCGTGAGCAGGAGCGTCATGAGCGGGAACGTCTCCATTGGGAACGCCGTCGTGAGCAGGAGCGTCGTGAGCAGGAGCGCCGTGAGCTGGAATGTCGTGAGCTGGAATGTCGTGAGCAGGAGCGTCGTGAGCAGGAGCGTCGTGAGCAGGAGCGTTGTGAGCAGGAACGCCGTGAGCAGGAGCGCCGTGAGCAGGAGAGCCTTGAGGAGGAGCCCCGTGAGCAGGAGCGCCGTGAGCAGGAGCGTCGGGAGCATATTTATATAAAAAAAAATGTTAGGTCTACCACCTTTATATAAAAAAGTATAATTCAGTGCATCATTAATACAGTGGAAACTAAAAAAACAAGTAATAGAGGAAAATTAATCAAAAGCATTACTTTTGCCAGATCGCCCATAGGAAGAAAGGAAGTCAAATGGCTTATGTGTTCCCCTTTAACTTCGACACTCAGTAATCCATGAAGTAATTCCAACGCCGTGGATAGACAACAAAATGAAATCCGGACTATTTTATATGATGTGTCTGTTGTGGAGGATCTTGTAATTTTGGTATTGTAAAGATTAAGGAAAAATTATTTTATTATATTTAGACGGGAATATAAAATTTTAAAATCTTATGCTGACGTAAAGAAAACAAATAAGGAATATAAATGTTTTCTGACTGAAACGACTTCATCTTAATGATTCCGAAAAGCGCTCAGTTCATAAGATGCAGGAATATTTTAAAGCGTTTTAAATTTTTAAATGCTTTAAAGGAGAAGGAATAAATTAAAGCGTTTTAAATTTTTAAATGCTTTAAAGGAGAAGGATTAAATTAAAGCGTTTTAAATTTTTAAATGCTTTAAAGGAGAAGGACCAGAAGAAGTAAAAAGTTGAACTTGTTCCTTTGACTGCTGCGAAGCAAGTGAAGTCGATTGTGAGCTGAGGTCGACCGAAAACTTTTAGTGCCAGTGCCGCCTACTTGACCACAATTAATATTATCCAGTTTTGGAAAATCGTAGAAAGTAGTGTTAGAAAACGTGAAACACACTCGGGTCAAATTTTTAGTGTTGCATTTGTTAGAGCTTGGAAACTATCGATAGTGGCGTGATTCGATATTTTCAATGTTTTAGGAGCAAAATTTAATTACAATAAGTATCATTTTCAAAAAAAATGAATACAATTTTGCTTAACCTAATATTAATAACCAAAATTATATAGTTTTAGCCTTTCAAGTTATATAAATATTTACCAATTAATTATCAAAAAAAAAATTTACCTGTTTTGATTTTGTTTGAATTAAAATTAAATTAACATATTGTAAACACCTATTTATTAATTAAAAATGATAAAGATTAGTTTGTATTAATCGGATTATATCTTTGGGTTTTGCGCAAATGCAACTTGCTCGTTGCATCGCCGGAAGAGAAGAGAGACGCCGTCTCTCAACCTATCGAGGACTTATCGCTAACAATCGATACTTATTACTAACAATCGATACTTATTTCTAACAATCGATACTTATTACTAACAATCGATACTTATTACTAACAATCGATATATGCATGAGTATTTAACAGACTTGAAATAATTGGAATCTTACAACTCGGCCGTCCTGACGAGGAATCGACCTCGATTCCAATTGGTAACAACGGAGGGGGGTAAATAAGAATCTTAAGTGGCTGGTGTCGCCTTTGTTTGGCTATCAGAAGTGCAATCTTGATCAGGGGCAACCCATAGCTTTAATTTGGAGGCTTCTAGGACACCATCATATGGTAGTTGGGTGATTTGGGAGCCCTCTACATCCCGGATAACATATCGGTCGTTCGGAAGTTTTTTACGAACCACATACGGACCACGATACCGCCTGATAAGCTTTTTGTTCGTGCCTGCCGAAGTATCCACATTCTTAATAACTACGAAATCCCCCTCCTCAAAACTAACGGCAGGGAGGTGATGCTTCGAATAATATTCCGAATTATATTCTTGGGACTTAACAATGTTACGGAAGGCTAATCTCCGGACGTCTACCTCTGAGGCATCGACCTCCTCCGTTCTCTCACCCAACCGTTCGGTTAGTTCATCTACTACCACACCTCGTTGTTCAACACCGAATAGAAGTACGGAAGCGGCAAATTTGGTTGTGGAGTGGACGGAGTTATTCAATGCAAACTCTATGTTCGGCAGTTGTTGGACCCAATCTGCGTGGTCCACAGGTTCCGTCAGTTTACCCAACATGGGGCCCAACACACGGTTAACCCGCTCGACTTGGCCGTTGGCCCGGGGTGAGGCAGTGGCATTCAGCACATGAATTATATTATTGGCCTTCAGAAATTCTTCAAACTCGGAGGAAGTAAAGCAGGTACCTCGATCACTGATGATTCGGCGGGGTCTACTGTAATTTGCGAAATACTGAGATTCTAATGTCTGGCATACTTCACGTGAATTAGTCGTGGCGGCAGGGTACAGCTTCACAAATTTGGTGAAAGCGTCAATGACAACCAGAAGATACTTTTTCTTAGAACGTATGGACGGAAGGGGGCCCAAATGGTCAATATGGACGGTATCAAACGGAAGGGGCACTTTCGGAATACTATGTAGCGTGACACGGTGGTCCGAAGCGGACGCGGAGTAGTAGATACACTTGAGGCAATTTTTAATGTAATTGTTAACGTAAGACTTCATACACGGGAACCAGTAATGCTTCTTGATCTGTGCACAACATTTCTCCGTGGCCATATGGCCAAGCTTCTCGTGCACTACTCGTATGACATGATTTACCATTTCGGAAGGGACATAAAGTTGGGGTATACTCGTCGAGGACAGGCGGTACACTACTCCATCTCGCAGTTCGAAATTCGCTATCTCATATTTCTCTAACTCATCTCGGAGTTTGACAATCTCAGGGTCCCGGTTCTGGGTTAACTGCAGTTGGAAGTCAAGGTTTATATCGTCAACGTATGCGGCAGTTTCTATTCTACTTAGAGCATCAGCATGGGGCATACCAACCCCCGAGCGGTGTACAATCGTGTAGTTATAGTTTTCTAACAGCAGGGCCCAGCGAGCAATCTTGGCGGAATGTCCACCATTTCTCAGTGTCAGCGCAAGGGAATTACAATCGGTCACGATTTTGAACGGGATGAACTTAAGGTACGTCTCAAAACGTTTTAAGGAATACACTATAGCTAACGTCTCTAGCTCATAACTGTGTAGTTTCGATTCAGCGGCGGAGGCCATCTTAGAGAAGTAGGACACTGGGTGTAATTTACCGTCTGTTTGTTTCTGGAGGAGCACTGCTCCGAAACCAATTGAACTAGCATCGCAGTGTAACTCTGTTTCAGACTTCGGGTTGTAAATAGATAACACGGGGGATTCGATCAATTTCAACTTCAGTGTTCGGAAGGCTTCAAGGCATTCATCGGAGAAGACATAAGGGGTATCTTTTCTTAACAATCGGGACAGCGGACACGCAATCTTAGCGAAACCTGATACAAATCGGCGGAAGTATGAGAATAGGCCTAGGCAACGCTCTAATTCCTTGCTATCCCTTGGAATGGGCAAATCCCGTATCGCCTGAATATGGGCTGGTTTAGGCGTGATACCGGCGGAATTGGCTAAGTAGCCCAAGTACTCTAGTTCCCTATACGCAAAACGGCATTTCGTCAGCTTCAGGCATAGCCCGTTCACTCTTAACACATACAATATTTCCTTCAGAATCTCAAGGTGGGTTTCAAAGTCATGCGACGCGACTAGAATGTCGTCCATATATATCACCAGTTGACCTCGGTTAATAAATTCCTTAAGGACAAAATAAACAAATCTAGCAACACGGAAGGGCCATTACAAAGTCCGAAGGGCATGCGTACATATTCAAACTGGCCATCAGGGGTTACAAAGGCAGTATATTTGATTGAGTCTGGGTGCATTTTCACATGGTGGAAACCGTTCTTCAAGTCCAAGATAGTGAAGAATGATTTGCCACCCAGATGTTCAATGCAATCATCTAACAGAGGAATCGGAAAATGATCTCGAACTGTAATTTTGTTCAACGGGCGGTAATCTACACACTTTCTTAGGGTGTTGTCCTTTTTGCGTACAGGGACAATCGCGGCAGCGTAAGGGGAACTACTGTGGCGAATAATGCCAGCTTTCAAGAGATCGTCACAAATCTCACGCACCTCGATGCGTTCGTGGTGCGACAGACGGCGGGGGCGGCAGAAAATCGGAGTTTGGCTAGTCAATTCTATTTTCATCTCATAGTTCATGGGCTTGATTAAATCTGGATCAACTTGTACATACGAAGCGGAAATAATAGACTTAAGGGCTGCGGTTTGCTCTTCCCGTAACGCGGGCTCTATATCAAAGTCTAATTCACTGACAGCAGGGAGCTCAATGGAATTTATCGCCATAAGTGCATCGTTCAATGTTTCCGAAGGTACAGCAGAAGTTTTCGGAAGGGGAGAATCAGACAACAATTCGGCAGGCACAATCTCATTCCTATCACACTCTATATCAAAGTCTAATTCACTGACAGCAGGGAGCTCAATGGAATTTATCGCCATAAGTGCATCGTTCAATGTTTCCGAAGGTACAGCAGAAGTTTTCGGAAGGGGAGAATCAGACAACAATTCGGCAGGCACAATCTCATTCCTATCACACGGCAGTATCACTCTCTTTTCCATAAATATGTCAAAGGACTTCAGAACAGCAGTAAGTTTTGGATTTATACATTCAGTCGGTTTATTCATGAGTATCAACGATTCTTTTTCATATTCTCGTTCCTTCAGTTTACAGAGTCTAATATTAATTTTATACAGAAGATCTCTACCTATAATCATCGGCAGTTCGGTTGCTTGGTTCGTCAGGACTTCAAACGTATGTATTGTCTGTGTGTTGCGGAGGCGAACACTACACTGGACTTGGCCTAAGGACAGAAGTTGGCTATTTCCTAAACCACGGCAGTTCAATGTACGGGGGCTAAGACGGCAGTTGGAGGGGACTTCAGATTGACGGATAAAACTCTTTGGACTGCCCGAATCCAGGAGGGAAAACATATCTATAAATTTCCTATCTTGCACTTCATCACAAACAAAAGCAACACTCACCAGTTGTAAATGGTCTAGTCGAACTCCTGCTTCATCAGCGGCGGCAGCAATGAAATTGGTGGCTTTTCCAATTCGAGACGGGCAGTTCTTGTAGATGTGGCCCACTATGCCACACTTGAAACACGAATTCGGCGGTCTTATTGGTTTCGGGCATTGACTCTTGTAATGCCCCCATCCTGAGCAGTTGAAACATCTGGTCTCACTCGTAGCGGTGCCCGATGATTTGTTTCCAGGCGCCACGGCAGTTGTTGTTGGCTGCGCCTTCACGCTGTTGCTCTGTCGGGAGGCAGCGGCCAGCATACGGAGGCGCTCGTAGCGTTCCAGTAGGGGCTTCAGTTCAGCCATTGTCCGAGCTGAGTACAGCATGCCGACTCGAGTAGAGTTGTCCCGCAGTCCATCAATGATCAGGTCGACCAGCTCGTTCTCCGGAATCGGAGCATTCATGGCAATCTCCTGCATCTCGATTGCGAATCTTAAACATCCCTCGCCTGCCTCGATGTGCCGGCCACGCAAAGCGTGGTACACTTCCTCGATGCTACACGAGCGTCCAAATTCTCGCAAGAGGATTGCCTTCAATTCTTCGTAGCTGTGCACCGATACCGTGCGCAGCAGCACCGCCGCCGTACCTTCCAGCATACGACGGCATGCGATCAACCGTAGGCGGTCGTTCAACTGCAGAATTTCAAATGCGTCTTCCAGATCGTTCAGCCATTTCTTCACATCGTATGCGGTATCCGCTGAAAATCGAGCCACCATGCTCTCAATAACACTCACGTCACAGACTTGCTGCCTCGGTGCTTGGGATTCGTCAATCCCCTGCTGCAGTTTGCGGATTTGATGCTGTAGCTGTAGCAACTCATGTTGTTTTCGCAGCGTCACCAGTTGCTCATCCAGGCTGGGGGAGGCGGAAGTGGCCGGTGTGATGGCGGCCGCGGCAGTCGATACGGAGGGCACTAAAGCGGGCATCTCTTCCCATGGGTCCTCGTCGGGACCAGTGGCGGGGGCGGCGAGCGAGGCCGCAGCCCGCATGGCAGACATATAGTCGGCGGGTACAGCAGTGGCAGCGGGTGCAACGGCGGCAGCGGTGGTGGCAGCGGGTACAGAAGTGGCAGCGGGTACAGCAGTGGCAGCGGGTGCAGCGGCGGTGGGTACAGCAGTGGCAGCGGGTGCAGCGGCGGTGGTTACAGCAGTGGCAGCGGGTGCAGCGGCGGTGGGTACAGCAGTGGCAGCGGGTGCAGCAGTGGCAGCGGCGGCAGGTACCGTAATGGATGCGACAGCAGCGGCGGCGGGGACAGCGGTGGCAGCGGCGGTGGGTACAGCAGTGGCAGCGGCGGCGGGTACAGCAGTGGCAGCGGCGGCGGGTACAGCAGTGGCAGCGGTGGTGGGTACAGCAGTGGCAGCGGGTACAGCAGTGGCAGCGGCGGCAGGTACCGTAATGGATGCGAAGGCAGCGGCGGCGGGTACAGCACTGGCAGCAGCAGGGGCGTATGCAGCAGCGGAGGGCCCAGCAGGGGCGGATGCAGCAGCGGCGGGCCCGGCAGGGGCGAGTGTGGCAGCGGTTGGCCCAGCAGGGGCGTATGCAGCAGCGGAGGGCCCAGCAGGGGCGGATGCAGCAGTGGTTGGCCCAGCAGGGGCGGATGCAGCAGTGGTTGGCCCAGCAGGGGCGTATGCAGCAGCGGAGGGCCCGGCAGGGGCGTATGCAGCAGCGGAGGGCCCGGCAGGGGCGGATGCAGCAGCGGTTGGCCCAGCAGGGGCGGATGCAGCAGCGGTTGGCCCAGCAGGGGCGGATGCAGCAGCGGCGGGCACGGCAGGGGCGAGTGTGGCAGCGGTTGGCCCAGCAGGGGCGTATGCAGCAGCGGAGGGCCCAGCAGGGGCGGATGCAGCAGCGGCGGGCCCGGCAGGGGCGAGTGTGGCAGCGGTTGGCCCAGCAGGGGCGTATGCAGCAGCGGAGGGCCCAGCAGGGGCGGATGCAGCAGTGGTTGGCCCAGCAGGGGCGGATGCAGCAGTGGTTGGCCCAGCAGGGGCGGATGCAGCAGTGGTTGGCCCAGCAGGGGCGTATGCAGCAGCGGAGGGCCCGGCAGGGGCGTATGCAGCAGCGGTTGGCCCAGCAGGGGCGTATGCAGCAGCGGAGGGCCCAGCAGGGGCGGATGCAGCAGTGGTTGGCCCAGCAGGGGCGGATGCAGCAGTGGTTGGCCCAGCAGGGGCGTATGCAGCAGCGGAGGGCCCGGCAGGGGCGTATGCAGCAGCGGAGGGCCCGGCAGGGGCGGATGCAGCAGCGGTTGGCCCAGCAGGGGCGGATGCAGCAGCGGTTGGCCCAGCAGGGGCGGATGCAGCAGCGGCGGGCACGGCAGGGGCGAGTGTGGCAGCGGTTGGCCCAGCAGGGGCGTATGCAGCAGCGGAGGGCCCGGCAGGGGCGGATGCAGCAGCGGTTGGCCCAGCAGGGGCGGATGCAGCAGCAGTTGGCCCGGCAGGGGTGAGCATGTCAGTCGTTGGCCCGGCAGGGGCGAATGTGGCATCAGTTAGCCCAGCAGGGGCTCGTATAGCAGCAGTTGGCCCGGCGGGGGCGAGCATGTCAGCGGTTGGCCCGGCAGGGGCGAATATGTCAGCCGTTGGCCCGGCAGGGGCGAATATGTCAGCCGTTGGCCCGGCAGGGGCTCGTATAGCAGCAGTTGGCCCGGCGGGGACGAATATGGCATCAGTTAGCCCGGCAGGGGCTCGTATGGCGGCAGTTGGCCCAGCAGCAGCGGGCCCGGCAGAGGCGAGTATCTCAGCAGTTGGCCCGGCAGGGGCGAGTGTGGCGGCAGTTGGCCCGGCAGGGGCGAATGTGGCATCAGTTAGCCCGGCAGGGGCTCGTATGGCGGCAGTTGGCCCAGCAGCAGCGGGCCCGGCAGAGGCGAGTATATCAGCAGTTGGCCCAGCAGCGGCGGGCCCGGCAGGGGCGAGTATATCAGCAGTTGGCCCAGCAGCGGCGGGCCCGGCAGGGGCGCGTGTGTCAGCAGTCGGCACAGCGGTTCTCGGTACTGCAGCGGTAGTCACAGCAGTGGGTGCACTAACAGCGGTGGGCGTGGAGGCGGCCGTCCTAGATGTGGAACGTGTGGCGTGCCGTGTCCCGAAATATGTATTCTTTCGGGTGGTCATCCCACTTCTGAGTTGTAAACACCTATTTATTAATTAAAAATGATAAAGATTAGTTTGTATTAATCGGATTATATCTTTGGGTTTTGCGCAAATGCAACTTGCTCGTTGCATCGCCGGAAGAGAAGAGAGACGCCGTCTCTCAACCTATCGAGGACTTATCGCTAACAATCGATACTTATTACTAACAATCGATACTTATTTCTAACAATCGATACTTATTACTAACAATCGATACTTATTACTAACAATCGATATATGCATGAGTATTTAACAGACTTGAAATAATTGGAATCTTACAATATATTAGTTTTCAGACTTTTAAATTTATGGAGATCAATCCTTAAAACCAAAATTAAAAGAAAGCAAAGAAAAACATTTAACATAAATTTTACTCCATCCAAGCGTTTCTTTTCAAGTGTTGTGTAACCATTACATATGTATGTTATACTATCGATAGTGGCCAAAAACAATATTCGATACCTCGATAGTGCCATCGATAGTTCCCCAGCTTAAGTATTCGTAAAATATCGATAAAAAAAGTCAATCGAACCACGTGAATTTAACAATAAGACATTCTTTTCGTTGTTGTAAAATTATTATCTTATTTGGATTAAAATTCATTCACAATAAGCGCAAAGTAAGTTTCTTAAAGTATTTTTGCTGTATATATATAATTTCCAGTTTTGACTTTACGATTACATCACTCAATTTTATGGCGTATCACCTGGCTGATTCCTTTCGACTAACTAATAAACTTCTCTGGAAGTTGTTACCGAAAAAGTGATTATTGATTTAATTACACATCAAAGGAAAACTCCAAGTTGAACCTGCGCGACAGGGAACAGCAGGAGGCACAGGACTCGACTCGGCAAAGGAATCTTCATGTGCAACATTTTCATTCGCATCTTTTGTCGGTTTGTTGCCTGCTGCTGTTGCTCCCCAGTAATAAAATGCTAATGAATTAATTTTAGAAGGAACTTTGCAATATTCTCCTTTTGCGAGAACCTCCGCTCCTATGACTGCATTAAATTTAATGAACTCTCTTATTAAATTGGTTCGAAATTAAGTAAAACTGAATTATGCATTCCCCTTCCATTCTTCCTTCCATCAAAGTCAACAGTAAATATTTAAATTTTAATCACCTTTTTGTCTAAACACTGAAATTGAAATTGTATTTGAAATAGTTGCATTAGACAAATATTTAACTACATTATAGAGTAGTGAGTGAAAGGCAAGAGCAGAGCATCAAATGAAAGGGCACCAACCGAACCACTACCACCGGGCCGGAAGTCGGCAAAAGCAATTTCCTAGTCCTAGAATTTGATTTTGTTTACCTAAACTCAAAAGATACAATTTTTGCAGCTAATGAAATGCACAGATATTTGGTTAAAAGGAGAAGGAACCAGACCACAACAGGCAGAAGTAAGGCAAATAATCAACTCTCAGACATAACAATATAGCATAGGATATGGCCATATAAAAAACAAAATAAAATCAAAGAGAAACAGCATCGCAAAAAATAAATGCCATACAATGTGATGGAAACAGAGAGTTCTTAGCCAAATAAGAAGATCGACTACGTGATGAGCTGTTAACAAAATGAAGTAAAATCCAAAAGAGTTCAATGCAGAGTATTAAAATGATTTGGAAGGATATATATTTCGCCTTTAGATTTCTAAAAAATATATATGTAATATATATGTATATTGCAATGATAAACTTGTAAAAGGTAGAGCTAAGCTCACATTTCGAAATATCTTGAAAGGTTAAAAAAGCAAAAAATTAAAATGCAGTTTTTTGGAGCAAGCCAAAAAATTTTCGGAAAAAACATACAAAATAATATCGAAAATTTGGAATTTAGAATTTGATTTGTAACAAATTTTTGGTTACGTTTTAAATTTTTTATATTTTGGAGTTAAGAGATAATAAGGAAGAATAACAAATATATTGTTTTATGCCTTTCTGAAAGAAATACGTTTCATTCACAATTTCATAGACTTTAAAGTGTACTGAAATTGAACAAATACTTAAAAAAACTTAAGATCCTTGTATTTTTTAATCCCTTCCTGCTCTCTATAGGTCACAAGTCCTATTGGCTGTGATATGAATCCGTATATACCCCAACTTATTTCTTACCCCATATTTGATATGCATACTTACATATATTTCGCCATTGCCTTGACCGCAAAAAATAAACTTTTGCTTCAGATTTTTGCTTTGGCAATATTATGTTGCTGTGAAAATCGCTTGGCAACCCACTGAACCCACACAACCCAGCTCCAACACCCTCTTAGCCCCGACAACCACTTCCTTTTCGTATTTCTTACCCCCCTGATGCTCTCCCGATACACTTCTCCCTTCGTCAATAAATAAATACCAACCTGTAGCATTCATTCATTCGCCTAACTGAGTTTTTTGGTTAAATATTACGAGTTTGAGTTTGAGTTCTATTTACATTTTGCGCTTCAACGCATTTTTATTATATTCTCTACCAATAGAATGAAGCTTATCGGAATTGTCAATGAGTATGTGCATGGAATGCTTCACTTCAAATAGATCAAAATTTAAAGTAACTCTTGGATTGCCAGTAATTTTATTATTATATTTATTATTTTATTTATTATTTTTATTTTTATTATTATTATTATTTTATTTTACTATTCTCATAAAAATATCTATTTTTTATGTTGTATTAATAACTTTAAATTAAAAGTAATGTACAGTTCATTTGGTTTACTGGCAGAGTATTTTATAGTCATTCTACCATCCTGCGGTTGAACATTTTTTATCTTTATCTCTCGCCACTCTTCCACAAGGGCCACCACATTTTAAGGGTTGGGGGCTTTGAGATCTAAATTTTAAATTGAAAATTGATTTTTGTTCCATTCCATTGTGTTCTTCTGTTGTTTGTTTGCCAGCCTCTTTGCTCTTGCTTTTGCTCTTGCCTTAGTTTGGTTTGGGGATGGTCAATCTTTTCCTGTTCTGTTCAGCGATTGATTTCGTTTTTAGCCCCTGGACAGATTGAGGATGATTCTAGTAGGCAAAAAGGCAGCTGAGTGAGAATCTGAATGGATGCCGGACAGCAAGGGCGGAGAAGACCATCATAAATGCGCCTGAGTGACTTTAAATTTTATGTTCTAAGCATTCTTGACTTTTTGCTGGAAATGGCGCATTGGAATTGGTTTGATTTGCGTTCGCTTTGGATTCTTTTATTATAACGTTTACGAATATTTTTGCAAGGAGATGAATTGAAAAATGTGGTCGTTTTTTTTTTTATTTTTACATTTGGTTTTTTAGATCAAAGGAACTTGGATTGGAAGACACTCGTTGCCTCTAATGGGTCCTACATTGGGCTGTGTGGGAGTGCGACCGGAAGAATCCAAGTTTGATGCTTGAAATGAATCCAGCTAATTCCTCCTCTTTTCTTAAATTGTTCCCTTAGGGATGGCTTCAGGTACTAGGTGCTAAGCTCATGAAAAGTATATTTTGCCATACTTTTTGTCCTTTTAGGTTTATTTTAAGTACCATTTCGATATTACTGCCAACCTTACTGATCAACAGTCTAGACTATGTCCTTTTTGAGTTTGCAATTCTAAAGATCCTTAGCTAATGATTAAAATTAATGGTTCTTAAAATAGGTTGACCATTTTTTATTGACTGTGAAATATTCTTTAGAATATCTATTAAAAATTGAGTAGAAGTTGGGGAATTTTAACTAAACAATCGCCCAAGTTGAAAAAATATTAATTTGAAAAACTTTTTACTCTCACTTTTAATAGTTTCGGGTAACAAAATGGTATGGAAATTTTTGTTTTTTATCCCAACTTCATATAGTGTCGACGTCTATTTCGCGTGTGTTTGCACTTTTCCGGTCGTTTTTCTAGCTTTAGATTTATTCCCCACCCATTTTGTGTGGCGGGGTTGATTTAAGAAATTGATAGCCAGACGACAAATCATACCTTGGGAAAGCCAGAGAGAGAGAAAGGTGGGGGACACTGTGGTGGTGCTGGTGGTGGTGGGGTGACTTTTTGGGGGTGGCTCCAACTAATTTGTCTTGTTGTTGCACAATTTGCTGGCCCAGGCTAATAAAATTTGATAAGCCAGAGACGAGAAAGAAGAAAAAATACTAAAAATACCAGTGCACGCAAATTGGGGATACATTTTTCCAACCCCTCTCTTAATGCAGGGGGAGCTCCCCCAATCTGCCAGTTGGCACACTCTCTCTCTCTCTCTTTCTCTCTCTCTCTCTCTCTCTCTCTCTCTCTCTCTCTGTTTGCCTGCTGACCAAGTTAATTTGTGCATAAAAATGTTGCCTTGGGAGTCATCTGACTCTTGGTTCTATGGGGGTATGCGTCCCTCTTTCTCTTTTGATTAGACATAAAAAAAGAACACAAGAAGTAAACTTTTGCTACTTCCTTTTGATTTATTCGATTTCACGATTATTCCATTTGATGCAAGCGAAATGCATTTTTGATGACAGTTAATGGAGTTTTTACGGTCTCGGGGTTTGGCATTTTTTGGGGGGTAGAACTTCACTCGCTTGGCACATGGGAACTCATTCCCATTTTGGTCTTTCAGAGACCAGACAAACAAGAATTTGAAACGTTTGAGTCCATAACCGTTGGCCTTTATGGGTATATAAAATATATCAGAAAAACCAGAGGGGAATCCCTTGCCTTATCGAAGTCTCTATACTCTGTAAGAAATTCTTAGTAGCTTTAAGCTAATAATTATGAGTAAACAACGAGCAAAGTTCTATTAAGTATCAAAAGTCGGAGAATTATAATGGCCTTAATCAATTTACTTATGAATTACATCGAGCTTGTTTCTTTATAATTTCAATATACTTTGTTTTAGAGGGTAAAAGATGTTGATTGTTGATTTTTAAGCCTTGGAGTGGGAATAAAAAATGAAATTTTAAGAACCAAAATATTTGCTTAAAATCTTTATGGTTTTCAATGAGCTGTAAAAATATGGGTACGAAAAAATCAGATTTTAATATACGGAAGACACAACTAAAGACTATTTTAAGGGTGCATGCAAATTGCCTATTGAAAATTAATAACAAATAAAATTAATTCACAAATTCAAATAATAGCTTCAAGTTTAAAGGGCCAACAAGATATCAACTGTGTATCAGTCTTAAAATTACTTCCAACTCTTTTAGGTTCTAAAAAATTAATTGTGGAAATACAAGACGTTTCTTTTCAATGCTAAAGTATTGTTTAAATACATATTCTCTCTTATTCGAAACTTTGAGTTATCCTCTAGCGCCAAATGCCTTGATCTGGAGACGCACACCCATTATTATCAAAGTTTTTTAGCTCCAAAATTTCTAGGGAAAAGTATCAGCGTATTCACTTAAAAGAATGTTTGCTTTATTTCTTCCGTGTCATCCGAGTTTCTCTTCACAATACCTTGAATGACCGAGGTTCTACTGTAGAATTGTATTTTTAAAACATTCCCTAACAAGGGGAAGTTTAGGTACGCGAATCTGCGACTGCAAGTTGTCAGAAGCTCCTTTAGCCCTAATAAGTATGCTATAGTTTACTAAAAACCTTGTTTTTACTTTCAGTTTTCCGTATAGTTTTTTCAAAGAGAATTTCGTGTAATATTTCATTTGAAATGTATTAATACTAAAAGGACGAAAAAGTAAAGACTTCAATTGTAAAGCATTTGAGAGGTGTTTTTAATATTAAAGCTCCTTTAAATAAAATGTTACATAAAACAAGTTAATCAAATGCTGAAATGAACGCGAAACTTAAGCCGCAGATCTGCATAGTCAGTTATAGACACTTAAATGCCAGTCAAAATTGGATTTGGGCCCAAGTTGAGATAAACATTTTTTATAGTTACGAATCTCCCCTCTCCCTTCTCTTCGTTTCCTCTCAGTCAAAACCAAGCCAAATCCCCAGCTGCACATTAAAGTGGTGAATAAAATCACTGTATAGAGAAAGAGGCGGTAGTGGGGAGGTAGTGAGTATGTGTCATGTGTGTGGTGTGTGTGTTGGATGTTAGTGTGTCATTTTTAATGCTTATTTAAAAAAGTGTCCAGAAGTTTTGTGATTTTGATAAGCAGACAGAGAGAAAAATTGGAAGTAAAAAGCAAAATGATAGCAAAAAAGGAAAATGTGGAAAAGCTCGTGAGCTCAGAGAAAGAAAAACTCACAGAGAACAAAAAAAAACACACACATTTATGCAAGTCACATACGCCACACAGCTTTTAATAATAAAAAAAATGAAGTAAGTAAGTCGTCTCGCCGACTTAGGTATACCATACACCAGTAAAGCAAATATTTCAACTTTATTAAACAAATGCATTTTCACATGCTTTTTACAAGCATATCTTAGTATCTCGCTCACTCAATCATACGAGCTCCCTAGCGCCCCCACCAGCCAACGGCCAACTCCGGCCTTATGGAAAAACGTTTATATGAATAACTCGACTGTTTTTTGTCCGATTTTGATCAATTTTAGTATTTTGCTAGATATTAGTATTAAATTTAAGTGTGCCAAATTTGATTGCATAAGGTAAAAAAATACGGGAGATATTCAAGTTTTTCAAATTACGGGGGCGGAAAAGGGCGTGGCAAAATTTTTATGCATACAAAATGTGTGCATTTACTAAGCGAATATACATACCAAATATGGTGTCTCTAGCTGGAATAGTTTTTGAGATAAACGCTTTTTTTAAATTGCGGGGGCGGGAAGGGGCGTGGCAAAAATTTGAAATAAACTTGATCACTCTACATACTACACGAGTCTACATACCAAATTTGGTGGCTCTAGCTCTTACAGTCTCCGAGATCTAGGTGTTCATACGGACAGACGGACAGACGGACGGACGGACAGACGGACGGACAGACGGACATGGCTAGATCGACTCGGTTGTTGATCCTGATCAAGAATATATATACTTTGTGGGGTCGGAGATGCTTCCTTCTGCCTGTTACATACATTTTGGCGACTTTAATATACCATTTCACCCTATGGGTGTATGGTATAACAACGAGCTGTGCTCTCCTTAGTATGAAAAAACATAGAAGCAACCCAAAAGGAAAACAAAAGTAAGCCATATATAGGCAAGAAATACAGAATGATAAGGTTAAAAACGATTGCGTAGGGACAGAAGGCGGGGGAGGAAGGTGTAGTCAGGAAGGGATGTAGACGTGTGTGTGAATGTCTTTATATGGTCATATGTGTATGTGTGTGTGTAGGGCAAAAGAATTGCCTTAGTTCCCTTTCTCTCGTTCTCCCTCAAGATGTAAGATGTTTAACAAATTTTAAAGCATTTGTTCATTTAAATTTTTGAAATTCACTTAAATTGAAAATTTTCGTAATTATTCGTTGTATCAAAACCTTTCAGGCACCCTCCCTTTCAGGTTTTCCCAAAGAATCAACCTTTAAACATTATGTTTAATGGAGAGAGTTCTAATTTAGTAGAGATGAAACAATGGACAAGAGTATTTGAGATAGATTAATTGGCAAATAACTAATCAACTTCCAATATACATGGGTTGGATTTGTTATATATCAAAAAATCAATTAAGTGTACTAGATTTGTGTACAATTGGGACCTTTTGGCAGATTATTCCGATAGTAATCTAAGACTAGTCAATTTAGGCAATTTTAATAACATTAAATGATCTCTCTGAAGAAACTTTAACATTAATTCTCATTTAGATCAGACTTTATTAAGAATTGTAATACTAAAATAATAAATAAAATATTCCAACTAACATCAGGGAAGATCATGCGCATGATTTAACATTCTTACAGTAGCCACATTTGACAATATCAACATATATAAACTGATCTGGACTGTAGCTATAATTCTTGATTCTTTCAAATTTGGCAGAGCGTATACGTTTATAGATATTCAGCGAGTCCATGAGAAAACAAAATTTGCCACAAACACATTTTGGTGTCTCGGCTATCAGTTTGATCAGTATGGCAGGTAGTGAGTATATAGGCAGATTAAATTGGTCGACTGAACGAGCTGCTTGCAGCCAGAGCGGCTGAGGGGAGCATTGGGTCCTTGTGTTTGCCTCAGTGGTGCCCTCGAGACGTTGAACATCCAGATGATTGGGTCCTTTAAATGCATTGCCACAAACATCTAGGGTATTAATGTGTAGGTCTTCTAGGGCAGCTGGCAGAGATTCCAATTTATTGTCCGATACATAAAGCGAGTGCAATTTCTTCAGTCGTCGCATGGCAAAGGGTAAAAAGGTTAGATTATTGTGATTTAGATTCAAATGAACCAGCTTTTGCCATTTAACCACCAGATAAATCCAATTCACAAAGAGATTCACTCAATTTGATGCCATTTAGAAATGACCAATCGTTCAGTTCTCCCAGACAATTCCCAAGAAGTACGAGTTTCGTCAGGGGCAGACGTCCCAACTCCACGGGTATCTGAAAAAAGTTTTAAACATTTGTACAGCCAAACAGGAAAGATAAAAGGGCGCGAAAAGCTACCAACTATTATTCACCTTCGTTAGCTGCTTGTTGGCCACATCCAGATGGGTTAGATTACGCAACGAGCATATCTCAAAACTTAGCTTAACCAATTGACTACTATTGATTGTCAGAGACTGCAGAGATCGTGGAAAACCCTTGATGGGATAATCGCAGCGACGATTAAAGGTCATTTTAGTCTGTGACTTTGCTTTTTGTGTAATGGCCGTGGCAGTTACTATAATCAGTCTCAAATTGATGGGTTCCTTGCCCTCCATACCCAGTTTGAGAGTCTGCAGGAATCCCTTTAACTGAATGGGATCACATTTAATCAAAAGATTTTCTGCCGGCCGCTTGAATCCAATTGTTGCTTTGCCGTCCGCCACGAATTTCGTGTGAACCGCCTGGATATTATCCTTGACCTTGTAACGCTGCCCAGTCTTGATTTGTGGCGTGAATAATATCATTTCCAGTTCCTTTTTTGTATTCCCTGTTGCAATGTAAAATAATTATTATTATTATTATTTTTGTTTTGTTTGTTTTTTCATACCATTTGAATCCAGGGCGCTCTGTTTGTAGCCTATGGCCAAAGTGGATTTAAATGCCCGCGGCGTACGATTCGCTTGGGTCACACGATTCACCATTTGCACCTCACAGAGGATTTTCATTTTAAACTTGTGGTATAAACTTAAAAAATAGAAAAATATAAAATCAAACCAATTAACGCGGAAAAATACAATCAGCTGTTTTAAAAATAGGAAGGTTGCCACATCAACGTCTCCGCCCATCGATAATAAATCGATTTCTTAGATTGAATGGAGGGAAAATTAAAATTTTGTTTGACATAAGAATAAAAGTTGCTTGACTAAAAGCAAGAGTAGTTAATCGCATTAACATAATCAAATAATGGCTGACGCACTTCGACTATTCAGGAAAAACAATGTCCTTGGAAATCATATCTTTTGGAATCCTGAAATATAAATTAAAAACATTCTTATCACAATCAAAATGAAAGAGAAAAGTTTGCAGTTGTATACCTCCTTCAAGAATAATGACAATAAATCTTCGTTTCTATTTATTTAAGATGAAGGTTGCCCCGTAGTCCTTAAGCCCTTTCAGTTGAGATTAATTGCGTGTTGATCCAAATAAAGATGAGTGATGTTCTTCAATTGCAATTGATTTCAAGTTCTTGAGTTCCATTTATCCAATAGGTAGTCATCTGGGCAAAATCCCAAGTTAATCTAAACAGGAGACTAAGATTAGAAGCATTTTTGATCTAAAAGATATTATAAACAGATTAACAAGATCACAGTACTATCAGCTTTTTCTTTCATTTACTTACTTCATTCATTTCATTGGCATAATAGGCTAAAATCAGTTAATTAGAGATGAGAATAGGTTCTTACATTGGTTGCCTTTACTACAATTGTTGCCACATATGACAACATCAGAATAGGTCATGTGCTCTCGACTATAGGTAAGATTTTTAATATTTACAAATTTCGGTTGACCAACACGTTCGATAATGTGCTTATTGTCTAAGGCATAGCACAATTTGCCACAGGAACATTTTGGTGCCTCGGCAATTAGTTGAATGAGTATGGCTGGCAGGGAATCGATTGGCAGTTCATATTGGGCCACAGCTTGGGCGGCTTGAAGCCAGAGAGGTTCAGGCGAATGAGTTGAAGCTCCGTCCGCATCGGAAGCAAAGGCCAGGCGATGAGCCTCCAAGACATTGAGACCCTTGAATGAATTACGCCAAACATCCAAGATTTCAATACGTAAATCATCTAAGGCAGCTGGCAGGGATTTTAATTTGTTTTCCGACACGTAAAGCGAGCGCAATCTTCTCAGGCGACGTATGGCAAATTGTAGATGAGTCAAATTATTGTAATTGAGATTCAAATTAACCAATTTGTGGCACTTGACCACAGGCAAAGGCAAACATGTCAAATCGTTGGCCGATAAATCCAATTCGCGCAGGGAGTCTCGTAATTTGCTGCCATTTAGAAATGACCAATCGTCCATTTCACCCAGATTATTGTCATGGAGGACGAGCTTGCTCAAGTGTTATCTCCCCAGTTCAACAGGTAACTGGAAATTTAAATTTAGTTTTGAAGATGCTAAAAGTTGTCTTTTTATTTATTTCCTTACCTTACGCAACTTATTGCTGAATACATCCAGGTGAGTTAGATTCCGTAAGGAGCATATATGATAGCCAATTGCTTATTGTTTATTGTTAGGGATTGTAGGTATCGAGGAAAGGCCTTGGCCTGGGATAGTCACTATGACGATTTATAGCCATTTTCGTCTGTAACTTTGATTTTTGTGCCATGGCAGTGACTGTATTTAGTCTCAAATTGATGACATCCTTGCCTTCCATACCCAGTTTAAGCGTCTGCAGGAATCCCTTCAGCTGAATGGGATCACATTTAATCAACAGATTCTGTGAGGGCTTCTTGAAAGCAATCGTTGCTTTGCCATCCAAAACGTATTTCGTGTAAATAGTTTGGATATTGTCCTTGACCTTGTAACGTTGCCCCTTTTTAATCTTTGGTGTGAACAATATAATTTGTATTCAACTTTTCGCAAAGCAATTCCAAACCATCAATTTGGCTTTCGTAAAAACCACAGCACCGAATACAAACTCGCAAGGGTCACACAGTTCCTACAAAAATCACTCGATCAAAAAGAATACAGCTCTGCTATACTGAAGCATTTGATAAAGTGTGGCACTTAGGATTATTGAATAAACTGGCCAGGAGTTTGGCCTTACTGCTTGTTCAAGATTCTTGAAAGCTATCTGCAGGATAGATCGTTCACAGTCAGGGGCACAGATGACATAAATTCCAGAATTGGCAAAATCACTGCAGGAATACCCCAGGGCAGTGTTCTGGGCCCCCTTCTCTTCAATATTTAATCGTCTGACATGCCAATTCCTAAGTATTTTGCTAGATATTAGTATTAAATTTAAGTGTGCCAAATTTGATTGCATAAGGTAAAAAAATACGGGAGATATTCAAGTTTTTCAAATTACGGGGGCGGAAAAGGGCGTGGCAAAATTTTTATGCATACAAAATGTGTGAATTTACTAAGCGAATATACATACCAAATATGGTGTCTCTAGCTGGAATAGTTTTTGAGATAAACGCTTTTTTTAAATTGCGGGGGCGGGAAGGGGCGTGGCAAAAATTTGAAATAAACTTGATCACTCTACATACTACACGAGTCTACATACCAAATTTGGTGGCTCTAGCTCTTACAGTCTCCGAGATCTAGGTGTTCATACGGACAGACGGACAGACGGACGGACGGACAGACGGACGGACAGACGGACATGGCTAGATCGACTCGGTTGTTGATCCTGATCAAGAATATATATACTTTGTGGGGTCGGAGATGCTTCCTTCTGCCTGTTACATACATTTTGGCGACTTTAATATACCATTTCACCCTATGGGTGTATGGTATAACAACGAGCTGTGCTCTCCTTAGTATGAAAAAACATAGAAGCAACCCAAAAGGAAAACAAAAGTAAGCCATATATAGGCAAGAAATACAGAATGATAAGGTTAAAAACGATTGCGTAGGGACAGAAGGCGGGGGAGGAAGGTGTAGTCAGGAAGGGATGTAGACGTGTGTGTGAATGTCTTTATATGGTCATATGTGTATGTGTGTGTGTAGGGCAAAAGAATTGCCTTAGTTCCCTTTCTCTCGTTCTCCCTCAAGATGTAAGATGTTTAACAAATTTTAAAGCATTTGTTCATTTAAATTTTTGAAATTCACTTAAATTGAAAATTTTCGTAATTATTCGTTGTATCAAAACCTTTCAGGCACCCTCCCTTTCAGGTTTTCCCAAAGAATCAACCTTTAAACATTATGTTTAATGGAGAGAGTTCTAATTTAGTAGAGATGAAACAATGGACAAGAGTATTTGAGATAGATTAATTGGCAAATAACTAATCAACTTCCAATATACATGGGTTGGATTTGTTATATATCAAAAAATCAATTAAGTGTACTAGATTTGTGTACAATTGGGACCTTTTGGCAGATTATTCCGATAGTAATCTAAGACTAGTCAATTTAGGCAATTTTAATAACATTAAATGATCTCTCTGAAGAAACTTTAACATTAATTCTCATTTAGATCAGACTTTATTAAGAATTGTAATACTAAAATAATAAATAAAATATTCCAACTAACATCAGGGAAGATCATGCGCATGATTTAACATTCTTACAGTAGCCACATTTGACAATATCAACATATATAAACTGATCTGGACTGTAGCTATAATTCTTGATTCTTTCAAATTTGGCAGAGCGTATACGTTTATAGATATTCAGCGAGTCCATGAGAAAACAAAATTTGCCACAAACACATTTTGGTGTCTCGGCTATCAGTTTGATCAGTATGGCAGGTAGTGAGTATATAGGCAGATTAAATTGGTCGACTGAACGAGCTGCTTGCAGCCAGAGCGGCTGAGGGGAGCATTGGGTCCTTGTGTTTGCCTCAGTGGTGCCCTCGAGACGTTGAACATCCAGATGATTGGGTCCTTTAAATGCATTGCCACAAACATCTAGGGTATTAATGTGTAGGTCTTCTAGGGCAGCTGGCAGAGATTCCAATTTATTGTCCGATACATAAAGCGAGTGCAATTTCTTCAGTCGTCGCATGGCAAAGGGTAAAAAGGTTAGATTATTGTGATTTAGATTCAAATGAACCAGCTTTTGCCATTTAACCACCAGATAAATCCAATTCACAAAGAGATTCACTCAATTTGATGCCATTTAGAAATGACCAATCGTTCAGTTCTCCCAGACAATTCCCAAGAAGTACGAGTTTCGTCAGGGGCAGACGTCCCAACTCCACGGGTATCTGAAAAAAGTTTTAAACATTTGTACAGCCAAACAGGAAAGATAAAAGGGCGCGAAAAGCTACCAACTATTATTCACCTTCGTTAGCTGCTTGTTGGCCACATCCAGATGGGTTAGATTACGCAACGAGCATATCTCAAAACTTAGCTTAACCAATTGACTACTATTGATTGTCAGAGACTGCAGAGATCGTGGAAAACCCTTGATGGGATAATCGCAGCGACGATTAAAGGTCATTTTAGTCTGTGACTTTGCTTTTTGTGTAATGGCCGTGGCAGTTACTATAATTAGTCTCAAATTGATGGGTTCCTTGCCCTCCATACCCAGTTTGAGAGTCTGCAGGAATCCCTTTAACTGAATGGGATCACATTTAATCAAAAGATTTTCTGCCGGCCGCTTGAATCCAATTGTTGCTTTGCCGTCCGCCACGAATTTCGTGTGAACCGCCTGGATATTATCCTTGACCTTGTAACGCTGCCCAGTCTTGATTTGTGGCGTGAATAATATCATTTCCAGTTCCTTTTTTGTATTCCCTGTTGCAATGTAAAATAATTATTATTATTATTATTTTTGTTTTGTTTGTTTTTTCATACCATTTGAATCCAGGGCGCTCTGTTTGTAGCCTATGGCCAAAGTGGATTTAAATGCCCGCGGCGTACGATTCGCTTGGGTCACACGATTCACCATTTGCACCTCACAGAGGATTTTCATTTTAAACTTGTGGTATAAACTTAAAAAATAAAAAAATATAAAATCAAACCAATTAACGCGGAAAAATACAATCAGCTGTTTTAAAAATAGGAAGGTTGCCACATCAACGTCTCCGCCCATCGATAATAAATCGATTTCTTAGATTGAATGGAGGGAAAATTAAAATTTTGTTTGACATAAGAATAAAAGTTGCTTGACTAAAAGCAAGAGTAGTTAATCGCATTAACATAATCAAATAATGGCTGACGCACTTCGACTATTCAGGAAAAACAATGTCCTTGGAAATCATATCTTTTGGAATCCTGAAATATAAATTAAAAACATTCTTATCACAATCAAAATGAAAGAGAAAAGTTTGCAGTTGTATACCTCCTTCAAGAATAATGACAATAAATCTTCGTTTCTATTTATTTAAGATGAAGGTTGCCCCGTAGTCCTTAAGCCCTTTCAGTTGAGATTAATTGCGTGTTGATCCAAATAAAGATGAGTGATGTTCTTCAATTGCAATTGATTTCAAGTTCTTGAGTTCCATTTATCCAATAGGTAGTCATCTGGGCAAAATCCCAAGTTAATCTAAACAGGAGACTAAGATTAGAAGCATTTTTGATCTAAAAGATATTATAAACAGATTAACAAGATCACAGTACTATCAGCTTTTTCTTTCATTTACTTACTTCATTCATTTCATTGGCATAATAGGCTAAAATCAGTTAATTAGAGATGAGAATAGGTTCTTACATTGGTTGCCTTTACTACAATTGTTGCCACATATGACAACATCAGAATAGGTCATGTGCTCTCGACTATAGGTAAGATTTTTAATATTTACAAATTTCGGTTGACCAACACGTTCGATAATGTGCTTATTGTCTAAGGCATAGCACAATTTGCCACAGGAACATTTTGGTGCCTCGGCAATTAGTTGAATGAGTATGGCTGGCAGGGAATCGATTGTCAGTTCATATTGGGCCACAGCTTGGGCAGCTTGAAGCCAGAGAGGTTCAGGCGAATGAGTTGAAGCTCCGTCCGCATCGGAAGCAAAGGCCAGGCGATGAGCCTCCAAGACATTGAGACCCTTGAATGAATTACGCCAAACATCCAAGATTTCAATACGTAAATCATCTAAGGCAGCTGGCAGGGATTTTAATTTGTTTTCCGACACGTAAAGCGAGCGTAATCTTCTCAGGCGACGTATGGCAAATTGTAGATGAGTCAAATTATTGTAATTGAGATTCAAATTAACCAATTTGTGGCACTTGACCACAGGCAAAGGCAAACATGTCAAATCGTTGGCCGATAAATCCAATTCGCGCAGGGAGTCTCGTAATTTGCTGCCATTTAGAAATGACCAATCGTCCATTTCACCCAGATTATTGTCATGGAGGACGAGCTTGCTCAAGTGTTATCTCCCCAGTTCAACAGGTAACTGGAAATTTAAATTTAGTTTTGAAGATGCTAAAAGTTGTCTTTTTATTTATTTCCTTACCTTACGCAACTTATTGCTGAATACATCCAGGTGAGTTAGATTCCGTAAGGAGCATATATGATAGCCAATTGCTTATTGTTTATTGTTAGGGATTGTAGGTATCGAGGAAAGGCCTTGGCCTGGGATAGTCACTATGACGATTTATAGCCATTTTCGTCTGTAACTTTGATTTTTGTGCCATGGCAGTGACTGTATTTAGTCTCAAATTGATGACATCCTTGCCTTCCATACCCAGTTTAAGCGTCTGCAGGAATCCCTTCAGCTGAATGGGATCACATTTAATCAACAGATTCTGTGAGGGCTTCTTGAAAGCAATCGTTGCTTTGCCATCCAAAACGTATTTCGTGTAAATAGTTTGGATATTGTCCTTGACCTTGTAACGTTGCCCCTTTTTAATCTTTGGTGTGAACAATATAATTTGTATTCAACTTTTCGCAAAGCAATTCCAAACCATCAATTTGGCTTTCGTAAAAACCACAGCACCGAATACAAACTCGCAAGGGTCACACAGTTCCTACAAAAATCACTCGATCAAAAAGAATACAGCTCTGCTATACTGAAGCATTTGATAAAGTGTGGCACTTAGGATTATTGAATAAACTGGCCAGGAGTTTGGCCTTACTGCTTGTTCAAGATTCTTGAAAGCTATCTGCAGGATAGATCGTTCACAGTCAGGGGCACAGATGACATAAATTCCAGAATTGGCAAAATCACTGCAGGAATACCCCAGGGCAGTGTTCTGGGCCCCCTTCTCTTCAATATTTAATCGTCTGACATGCCAATTCCTGATTATATCTTTGAACACGACTTCCTCATGGTATCAGGTGAAACCAAGAAGAACCCTGACATCCTACTGTCTACGTTCGCAGATGATACTATAATCGTATCTACTGATAAAAATGCCTACATGGCCATCCGGAAAACGCAAAAATACTTAAATGAATTCACCAAATGGTCAACTAAATGGTGCTTTACGATAAATAATGATAAGACTGTTCATGTCTTATATACAAAACGAAACATCTCCCCTGCTCTAAGATCTTACCTAATAAAAATCGATGAAAAACCTATAAAAAACGCTAATCAATATAAATATCTAGGAGTCACCATAGACAGTAAACTAATTCTAAAAAATCACATAACCCAACTATGTATTCAAGCTAAAGCTATCTATCATCGCCTAAAATGGCAGCACAAGATGTAAAGTCACAATATTTAAGCAAATTATTGTTCCCATTGTAACGTATGCTCTTCCTGTATGGGGCAGCCTTATTTCGGAAACTCTATTCAAAAAAATCTGTGGAACGCACAACGAACTGCTGAAAAAAATTACGGACTCAGATATATTCAGCACAAATGCCTATATTCGCAGCAAGTATACATCATCTACAGCAAATGGCGATGCAGCAGCAGCACCAAGTGGTTGGACAGCAGCGTCAGTCTCCAGCACAGGCCTGTCAGTTTCAGGTGTCAACTCCTATCGACACACAGCAGCAGCAATCCACAAATCTAGCTCCTCCTATGTCAAAAAATACAATATCTACAGATATTGGCGACCCAGCAGCAGCATCAATCAGATGGCCAGCAGCAACAGCCCACAGCACAGGCCTCTCAGCAACAGGCGTCAACCACTGCTGACAGTCAGCAGGAGCAATCTCAGACTCCAGTTCCTCAAACTGCAGCAAGTATACAATGTTCACAGCAAATTACGGCAATTACGGCAAAAAACTATTCCAGTTCCTCAAAATGCAGCTAATATACAACATCTTTAGCTATTGGCGGAGCTGAATCAGCATCAACTGGCTGGCAAGCAGCATCAGCCCGCAGCACAGGTCTCTCAGCCACGGGCCTCATTTTCTGGTGTCACTCAGCAGCAGCAATTTGCAATTCCAGCTCCACCAATGTCAGCAAATATTCAATATTCTCGGCGAATAAAGGCATTGCAGCAGCATCAACTCGTTGGTCAGCAGCATTAGCCCGCAGCACAAGTCTCTCAGATAGGGGCTGCATCTTTTGCTGACACTCAGCAGCAGCAATCTGACATTCCAGCTCCACCAATGACAGCAAATATTCAATACTCACCGCAAATGGATACGCAGCAGCATCAAATGGTCGTCCAGCAGCACCAGCCAGCAGCACAGGCCTCCCAGCTACGGGCTTCATCTTCCGTTGACACACAGCAGCAGCAATCTCCAACTACTCATCTAGATCGGCATGCAATGCGGGAGGCGACGGCCCATTTTGATGGCGCCCCTTCTCTCATCAGATTCGATTGCCACCTAAGATACCAAAAAATTATTGAGAGAAACGAACTCAAAAAACAAAAGGAGGAAAAATTGAAACTAAACAAACCTGTTGTGCGCATGGAAGGACACGTGATCAACGGCCTGTTTCGAGATTTTAAAAGAGGCACACGAAATCGCGCGTACATAGAAGAGCGATTGAAGGGCCAGCCAATCCAAATTCAGCGACTTGTCCTGCCTCCACTCAAGCCTGGGGAAATAGTCACCCTTAATGATGACCAACAACTCTCAAAAAATCTTGAGAGAGTTGAAAACGAGCTCCTGATTGAGATTGAAAATAGCATAGAAGCTGAAACGAAAAATAATGAGAGATTACCACCCATGAAGGTGCAAAAAACTGCTAATTGACCTTGACAAAATCTCCATATAGCGGTTAAAGGGACTTGGCCCTCCCGCTTTCAGCCAGCCTGTACCAGGCCTGGCCAGCAGGCAGTCAATATGGACCTATCATCCAAGCAATGCCTGCTCGAGCACTACATTGCGGTCGAAGGGATTTGGCCCTCCCGCTCCTAGTTATTTTCCTCCAAACGAGCCTGTAGAAGGAACTGATGCTTCTCCAGTGCCGCGCACCAATTGCTAGCCTACTGTGCTGCCACTCCACAGGCAAACAAGCTCTCCTGACGGCCCAAAACCTCCAATACTGGGGCTGAAGGGCACGCATACATTGTTCTGGGGTCTCACATAGTCCAATCCGAGAAGAGAGACAGAAATAAGCCGATTAATGCCGAAATGTTTGCCTATGGCAAAAAAAAAACAACACATGTTACTCACTTCTTGCCTATAAGAGGGAATTTTCCTGCCAATAAGAGCGCTGCCTCAATGATATTGCCAACTGCAATGACGCCATGAATCGATATGATTCGAACTGATAACCTGCAAGAAACAATTATACTAATCACTATTAATGAACAATATTTGTAAATACTATATTCTTTATAATTATTGCAGCTTGCAACTTGTTCTTGATCCTCTATTTGTTTTTATGGCGCTTGGTATAACCCAGTAAGCATTTATTTACTTGCATATAAAAAATTGCCCATGTAAATTTCCCACAATTTTTTTTTTGGCCTACCAGTAACACCCAACAAACATTATGTCTTATATATTAATCATTCACACTATTAATAAGCCATTGTAAATTATTTCTAAGCTCGTTTTTATTGTAATTGTATAAGCTTCCTGATAGGGGGCGAAAAACAATAAAAGATGGTTGACTCCTTCGGGAGCCAACCACTTGGCTTTGCAACTGCGGCCATACAAGTAAAAAAAAAAGAAATTGGAAATTCTCTCCCTTTATCACCTGGCCCGGCTGAGTAACGGCCTGACTTAAATCACGGCCAAAACAATGGACACCTATGGCAAAATAAAAGCTACCCTAGAGGCAAACAAATTTGCCTTTTTTACTCACCAGCCCAGATGGGAACGAGGTGCTAGATTTGCCATCTTGAATCTACGCCACTCCACTGAATGCGAAGCTATCCGTCGTGACCTGAAAAAGCTAGGATTTGAGACAAAATACATCCAAAGACTAACAAACTACAGAACTAAGAGGCCAATGAATGTCTTTTTAATTGAAATTAACAAACATAATGACAATAAACATGATGAAATACTTAAAATTAAGGTCCTAGGCAGCCAGGAGGTACGCGTCGAGAGGCAAAGGGGCCGAAGGGAGATTCCCCAATGCAAAAACTGCCTCCTCCTTGGCCATACAGCCAGGTACTGCTGCCTTCCCCCGCTCTGCTCCGTCTTTGCTGGCCAGCACAAATCCGACAAATGCCCTTCTCCTGATGCCCAATCTCCAAAGTGTGGCATCTGCGGAGATGGCCATAGAGCCACCTATAGGAGCTGTGCCTTTTATAAGGCTGAACTGGCAAAATTTGTCGTTGACCAGCGCCCAGAGCGGCAAGAAAGGCAAATGAATCATGAAAAGGAAAGAAAATTTGGGCATGAGACAATGAATATGCAATCTAACGCTAACAAAAACTTACCTGAAGTCCACCAGCAACCGTCTGCACCACCTCGCCAGTCGATCTGTCCAGATTTCCGCTCGTCTAATGCACCAGTACCTGAAAATAAAACAAATCTTAAAATAAAATCAACTAAAATCTACAAATGCTCACCTGAAAATACACTACAGCAAACAGCAGCTCCTTGTACAGCGTCGTATGCATCGTCTCATCTACGTCGTCCAGCATCTCGTCAAGCTAGTCCGTCTGCAGCTCGTCCATCTGAAAATAAAATGAAATCATCATCTAAATCTGCGAAAAATCACAAAAACTCACCTGTTAATCCATGTCAGCCAGCAGCAGCACCGCCTCGTGCAGCATCTTGGCAATCATCTGGAAAAAAACACAAATCGTTAGAAAAATCACCTAAAATTCACACAAACTTAACTTCAAATTTTAGTCATCAGCAGCAGCAGCATCTGGTCCTCCTGGTCCTCAAGCAGCGGCTACACCTGAAAGCCAAAAAATATCAACAAAGAATCGCTCTAAAAAAACCATAAACTTATCTGAAAGCCAGCTGCAGTCTTTAGTAGCACCTATTGCAGCCCCTCCTACACTTTCTGGTTCTAAATCTCGTCTGGCAGCCGCCCCATTGGTTCCAACTAATGCGCCTGCACCTGAAAGAAAACAAAAATTGTTACAAAAATATACCAAATCAACAAAATACTCACCCGTAAATTACTCGCCTATAGCAGCAACCCCTATTTATACACTAGACGTACCTGAAAACGGAGAAACAACTAAAATTAAAACAACTATAATTATCGACAAAGGTAAAAGTCAGCGGTACTCACCAAATACCAACATGCGGCCAACAAAACTGGCCAAAGCCAAATCACCAGTACCTGAAAACAAACAAAAATTAAATTAATCAACAAACACTTACCTGCAACCCGGTCGGCCAGCAACACCAACAAAAATGCAAAACGGATCGTTTCGCAAAACCTTGCAGCAACAAAATCTGCCAAAGGTCGCCAGCTGTTCTCGACCCAACAGCTTTACTCTGTCGTCGCCAGATTACTCCACCGTTGATGAACTCGCCATGTTCCTGCAAGGCATCTGAAATTAATTTTTAAAATGATCTATGTTAATTATTACTATTGTCAATTTTATATTTTTTTTACTTACCTATATTTTCCTATTGTTTACAAATAAATGTCGCTCTCTCTTTCCAGCTCACATGCGGAAACTCCGCAATCAGACCCATATCGATGACTTATCGATAGGTCATCAACATTTCAGAGCATTATCGATATGCCGGCCAATTCTGCCTAAACCAAAGCCAAAGACTCTGAATCTCAGCCTTATAAAGCTAACTTCTTGCCTTGCTCTCAAATGATGCCTTACGACTCTAGCCAATATTGGCTTATTATGTTTTTCCCCACTAAAAGCTAATTGCTCTAAAACTTCTAGCCTATAAAGCTAACTCAACTAAAAGCTAACTGCTCTAAAACTTTTAGCCTTTAAAGCCAAGCCTTGCTCGAAAATGATGCGCCAACGGCCAAGCTAAAAAACTAGTGTTACTCAGACCCAAAATATGGGTCTCCCTACTTTTTTCTCCAGTGTGGGGGAAAACCAGTTTTAAAACCAGTTTTGTTCCCGACATTAAACGCCACGTTTTTGTAGCCACCTAAGCACTAAATTCTTATTCGCCAAATTTATTTATTATTAAAAAATTGCTACCTACTTGACTACTTATGCTAAAAGTAACATAATCTTAAATCTATCATACTACAAACTATATTACCTAAATCGCATTTAAATTAAGCAAATGTTAACGGCTGCTGTAACGGCCTTTTAAATTTAAATTTTTGCTATATACCCTTGTAGGTGAAAGAGCAAAAAATAAAAAGCGGCCTCAATCGAAAGACTAAGGTCAGGCGGATCAAACGCCTTACCTTAAAAAGTGGGGTAATTTAAGGTCATGTAAACGCGGCAGAACTCTCCTTGAAGTGATCCAGGCTGACAAGAAACTGGACATCCTGGCGACGGGTGGTCCTACTCATTTCCCACACGACCGGCGAAAAAATCCCTCAGCCATTGACTTTGGAGTTTATTCTGGAATAAACAGATGAACAACAGATGAAGTACTCAAGCTATATGCGAACTATCCTCTGACCACTTACCTGTTTTTGTACACATCACGATGGACCAGCACCCAAACTTACTTCCTGACTTTTGCCAGTAGGATCTAACATCAAACTGTTGCAAAACACCCTCAGCGACTCCCTCCACCTAAATATGGAAATCGAATCTGGATTAGACATTGAGGACGCGATTAATATCTTCACAAACAATATTCACCATGCTGCAGCCCTGGCCACTAAACCTCTACGAAGGGACCTGCCAAATACGTACCGAATCGGAGGAGCCATACCTATAAATAAAAAAATGCACAAATTAAAACAAAAAAATAAAATAAAATTGATATATTGCCTCTCACGAAACTTTGAACATAAAAAAACATTAAAATATACAACTAAGTTACTAAACAAAGAAATAAACCTATCAAAAAACAAACACTTAAATAAAAAACTATGTAAAATAGACTTCTCTGATCGGTACAGACCCCACAAGCTGTGGCAATTAACCAACATACTAAAGCGACAGCCCCTTCCTAACTGGCCTCTTAGGATCCCTAGCGGAGTAGACAAGAAGCATGCATGGACAAGATCACCTGAAGAAAAAATGGAGCTGTTTACTGACCAGTTAGAGAAGCGTTTCTCTCCCAACTTGACAAATAGCTCCCCCCTTGACAGGGCAAAAATCAACGAGGAAACAAATGCCATCCTTGCCCAAAAAATTCTCATGGAGTATGCATGTAAAACCCACCACTCTATCGCTAGCTCCTCCAACTTTGACTCCAGCAACTCACCTTTTGTCAAGCCCATCACTCTCTCTGAACTAAAAAAAGAGATTGATAGCTTAATCAACAAAAAAGCACCAGGATATGATAGGATCAACAATGCCCTAATCAAAGTTGGCCACTTCCCCCTAGTGTGGAAAAAAGCCATAGTTGTCATGGTAAAAAAACCAATTTCTGAAGCTAGCTCGTATCGCCTCATAAGCTTGCTTCTTGCTTTCTCAAAAATACTTGAATCCTTGCTTGCCAAGAGGCTCCTTAAATGTAACCGTCTTTCACAATCCATACCTAACCATCAATTTGGATTCCGCAAATTTCATGGGGCCGAGCATCAACTAGCTTGAAAACAAACTGAATGGATCGGCTATATTCATCGATATTACAGAAGCGTTTGACAAAGTTTGGCACTGCGGTCTGCGTAACAAGTTGATAAAGCTACTACCTATTAACCTATACAAAGTTCTGGACAGTTACCTCAAGGATCGCACGTTCTCCGTTCGCGGTAACCATGGTATTGTCCCGTGATGGGAAAATTTTAGCAGGAATCCCTCAGGGTAGTGTTTGGGACCCCTGCTATACAACATATACTCGTCAGACATGCCAATTCCAAAGTTCATAATTGAGCATGAAACCCTGATCGAATATTACCCGACCTATAAACACGGTGACACTCTGCTCTCTACATATGCTGACGATACTATTTTCATCTCGACCGATAAAAACGCCCTTGTAGCCATGAATAAAACGGAAAATTACCTACACAAGTTCTCTACCTGGTCCAACAAATGGTGTTTCACAGTCAACGTGAGTAAAACAGTTCATGTTCTCTTCTCCAGACGATCTACCTCACCTGCTGTTAAGGCTGCCACTGTTAAGTTTAATAACAAACCTATTAAAAATACGTCCTCGTGCCGATACTTGGGAGTCCTTGTTGATAGCAAACTCCTGTTTAAAACCCATATTGCCAAACTTTGTGCTCAAGCCAAGTCCACCTATACTCGCTACAAATGGCTCGTGGGAGCTAAAAGCCATCTTAGCACCCGCTGCAAGGTCACTATCTACAAGGAAATCTTAGTCCCTATTTGGACATACGCTATTCCCATATGGGGTAGCCTAATATCTAACACCCTATTCAAAAAGCTCACCGGAACTCACAATAAACTGCTCAGAAAGCTAACAAATGCGAACATCTATTGCCCAAACTCTAAAATTCAAGAAAAACATAACGCCAAACCTCTAGAAACTATATACAATGACGCTTGCCTAAGATTCTTTAACTCCATGTCTGACCATGAGAACAAAGAAATTGAAAAACTTTATCTAAAGCCATTTATCCCTAAACGTTTGCCATGGCCTAGGTACTGAAAGCAAATAGATAAACTTGTCGCCTCACGAACGATAAAAAAAGCCCAAACGCCACCACTGATCTACCTCAGCTCAACCCAAGCGTAACAGTAATTAACATAAAACTTCGCATTGAATCCAAGCTTATGGAGTTCTTCTCCAAGGCGCCAACTCTTATTGCTGACAACTGTCACCAGACCTACAACAGGATCACTGAAAAGCAAGATGTTCTCAGAGCTAAGGAAGCGTCTATAGCTAGAAAAAAACCCCGGAACGCCTGCCTGGACACATCATCAACTTGCTGTTTAGAGATTATAAGACAGGCAGAAGATCCAGAGCGGACATTGAGGAAAAAATCAGGGACCAACTACTTGTCATTCAAAGGCTCATCCTGCCCCCCTTGGGCCAAACGAACAAATTCAATACACGGAAAATGAACTACTCGCTCTAAACATGGCTAGTCTGGAATCTGAGTTGCTCAAATTAATTGATAACAGCACGAATAGCACTGATGCTCTAAAAAAAAAGGAAAACTGATACTCCACCCATGATGGTCCTAACTAACAATCACTCTAACACCATATAATATGATTTCAGGCGGCCCCTGCAAAGCCAGAATCCTGTCCACTATTCAGCTGCCTTCCTGGCCTGGCCAGAGGGCCAGTCCTCGACAGCTGTGCCTCCAGTAGAAGCGCCTCCTGCACTCTCTGCCTCGTTCTCAGCGTCTGCACCATCCCGTCAATCGTCCTGTCCAGATTTCCGCTCGCCTGATGCACCAATACCTAATAATAAAACAAATCTAAAACAAAACCAACTAAAAAGTACAAATACTCACCTGAAAATACACAACAGCAAACATCAGCTCCTTGTCCAGCGTCGTATGCATCGTCTCATCTGCGTCGTCCAGAATCTCTTCAAGCTAGTCCGTCTGCAGCTCCTGTATCTGAAAATATATTAAAATTATTATCTAAATCAGCAATAAAACACGAAAACTCACCTGAAAATCTACGTCAGACAGCAGCAGCATCGTCTGCGAATCCTCGTCCAGCATCTGGCCAATCATCTGGTCCATCTAGTCCTTCACTAGCGCCTGCACCTGAAAAAAAAAAACACAAATTGTCAGAAAAATCTCTCAATAATCACGTAAACTTACCTGCAAATTCTCTTCAGTCACCTCCAGCAACACCAGCTGGTCCTTCTGGCCCTCTACCTAAGGCTGCATCTGAAAAAAAAAAAACAAATTTTAAAAAAGAATCAAGCTAATTTAACTAAATACATATCTAAAATCCAGCCGCAGCCGCTAGCAGTTCCAACTGGAGCTCCTCCTGCATCTTCTGCTGTACCACGTGGCCCGTCATCTGGTCCTAAAAGCCATAAAGCTGCTCCTGTACCTGGAAAAAATATAAAAATGTTAAAAAATGCTACTAAATCAACAAATTACTCACCTGCCATGCGAATGCCAGTTAACAGCCAAGTCAACGAACGGCCCTCGCAATGATTTCGAGCAACCCGCGCGATACAAATGCAACGTAATCAAAATAGCATTGGCCGAAGCAACGGCCAGACGTTTTAGTTGTGTCGCAAGCGTTGAGTTCTTGTTGGGAATATGCTGAGTCGGCTTTGCTGACCACAAGCCCGTCGCATGATTTTCTATGTACTTCTTATGTATTTTGTGTAGATTCGTATTTCCTGTTTTATGTACTTAGCTTTAGTCTTTATTTCATTCCATTCTTATAATCAGTTTCTGTCAGACGATTGACTAATAAAGATATTAATCATTTAACATTTACTCCGGCGCACTGCCGTTAACTATTTGCTTATTAATACACCGTTGAGCCACAAGGCCAACCGTTCAGCAAGAGGACGAAGTCAAGTCCTCCACCATAATCATTTTGATATACAACTCTACCCGCCGCTACACCGGTGACGTCACAACTGCCGTCAGAGGGAAAAGTGGAAATAAATAATTGGCGCCCAACAGGCTTTATACTGGAATACGTTAATCTTACGATATTGGAATACCATATACTACCATATACTATTATATAGTAATACCATGGCCCTAAAAAAAACATGTAAGTGAATGTTTGGTAAAAATTGAAAAAATTTTATGAAAATTTAAAAAATATAAAAATAAAAAGTAAAGAATTTGTGAGTGAATTGGCAGCGCGAAATTGTGCATTGCGGTACAGGTTAATTGTGATATTGTTGACAAAAAAAAAAAAAAAATAAATAAAAAAGAAAAAAAAACAAGAAAATAAATAAATATTTTGCGCTTCGTTGGTTGCTCATGACTTGGGCTTATAGAAATATAATGGTAGAGTCCGACAGTGACGAAGAACAAGAAATAGGATTTAGGCCAGAAGTCAACAATCAATTAGAAATGGAACCGGCTCTGCTAAAAGCGTTAGTGGAAGGTGCTGTTAACAATGCACTCTTAGAACAAGAGAGGAGACTGAAAGACGAGTTCCGAACGGAACTCGAGACCATTAGAGGGCAAGTTACTGCTTTAAGGATAGAGACCCCACAGGTGAGGTATATCAGAGAGTGACAATTGACAATAGTGTGAAGTGTGAATTAAGTTAGACATTGTAAAGTCAGTGCCTAGCTTTGATGGAAATCATGAGGAGTACGTGTCTTGGCGACAAGCGGCTACGTATAACAGCCCGGCCTGGTTGTTGATAAGAAGGGAACAGACGCCAACGGTAATAAGAACAAGCGGCTTGTCATTGACTTTACGAAGTTAAATGAGAAAACCGTCGCCGACCGTTATCCGATGCAAGTATCCAACTGATTTTAGCTAACCTCGGAAAAAGCTAAGCTGCAGGGGGAGGCGGAAGTGGCCGGTGTGATGGCGGCCGCGGCAGTCGATACGGAGGGCACTAAAGCGGGCATCACTTCCCATGGTCCGCGTCGGGACCAATGGCGGGGGCGGCGAGCGAGGCCGCAGCCCGCATGGCAGACATATAGTCGGCGGGTACAGCCAGTGCCAGCGGGTGCAGTGGGTACAGCAGTGGGTACAGCATGCGGGTGCGGCGGCAGCGGTTACAGCAGGGGCGAATATAGCCGCAGCGGGGCCGGCAGGGGCGAGTATGGCGGCAGTTGGCACGCAGGGGCGAGTATGTCAGCAGTTGGCCCAGCAGCGGCTCGTATGTCAGCAGTTAGCCCAGCAGCGGCGGGCCCGGCAGGGGCGAGTGTGGCGGCAGTTGGCCCAGCAGCGGCGGGCCCGGCAGGGGCGAGTGTGTCGCAGTTGCCCAGCAGCGGCGGGCCCGGCAGGGGCGAGTATGTCAGCGGTTGGCCAGCGTCGGCGGGCCCGGCAGGGGCGAGTATGTCAGCAGTTGGCCCAGCAGGGGCTTGTATGGCGGCAGTTGGCCCAGCGTCGGCGGGCCCGGCAGGGGCGAGTATGTCAGCGGTTGGCCCACCAGCGCCGGGCCCGGCAGGGGCGAATGTGGCATCAGTTAGCCCAGCAGGGGCTCGTATGGCGGCCAGTTGGCCCAGCAGCGGCGGGCCCGGCAGGGGCGAGTGTGTCGGTAGTTGGCCCAGCAGCGGCGGGCCCGGCAGGGGCGAGTATGTCAGCGGTTGGCCAGCGTCGGCGGGCCGGCAGGGGGCGAGTATGTCAGCAGTTGCCCAGCAGCGGCTCGTATGGCGGCCAGTTGGCCCAGCAGCGGCGGGCCCGGCAGGGCGAGTGTGTCGGCAGTTGGCCCAGCAGCGGGGGGCCCGGCAGGGGCGAGTATGTCAGCGGTTGGCCCAGCGGCGGCGGGCCCGGCAGGGGCGAATGTGGCATCAGTTAGCCAGCAGGGGCTCGTATGGCGGCAGTTGGCCCAGCGTCGGCGGCCCGGCAGGGGCTCGTATGTCAGCGGTTGGCCCAGCGTCGGCGGGCCCGGCAGGGGCGAGTATGTCAGCAGTTAGCCCAGCAGCGGCGGGCCCGGCAGGGGCGAGTGTGGCGGCAGTTGGCCCAGCAGCGGCGGGCGCGGCAGGGTCGAGTGGCGGCAGTTGGCCCAGCAGCGGCGGGCCCGGCCAGGGGCGAGTATATCAGCAGTTGGCCAGCAGCGGCGGGCCCGGCAGGGGCGAGTGTGGCGGCAGTTGGCCCAGCAGCGGCGGGCCCGGCAGGGGCGCGTGTGTCAGCAGTCGGCACAGCGGCGGCGGCCCGGCAGGGGCGAATGTGGCATCAGTTAGCCAGCAGGGGCTCGTATGGCGGCAGTTGGCCCAGCGTCGGCGGCCCAGGCAGGGCGCTCGTATGTCAGCGGTTGGCCCAGCGTCGGCGGGCCGGCAGGGGCGAGTATGTCAGCAGTTAGCCCAGCAGCGGCGGGCCCGGCAGGGGCGAGTGTGGCGGCAGTTGGCCCAGCAGCGGCGGGCGCGGCAGGGTCGAGTGTGGCGGCAGTTGGCCCAGCAGCGGCGGGCCCGGCAGGGGCGGATATCAGCAGTTGGCCCAGCAGCGGCGGGCCCGGCAGGGGCGAGTGTGGCGGCAGTTGGCCCAGCAGCGGCGGGCCCGGCAAGGGGGCGCGTGTTGTCAGCAGTCGGCACAGCGGCTCTCGGTACTGCAGCGGCAGGTGCAGCAGCGGCGGCTCCCGTGGCCGCCGGTACTGCAGCGGTAGTCACAGAGTGCTGCACTAACAGCGGTGGGCGTGGAGCGGCTGTCCTAGATGTGGAACGTGTGGCGTGCGTGTCCCGAATATGTATCCTTTCGGGTGGTCATCCCACTTCTGAGTGTAAACACCTAATTATTAAGTAAAAATGATAAAGATTAGTTTGTTATGGTCGATTTAATCTTTGGGTTTTGCGCAGATGCAACTTGCTCGTTGCATCGCCGAAAGAGAAGAGAGACGCCGTCTCTCAACCTATCGAGGACTTATCGCTAACCATCGATACTTAGTACTAACATCAATACTTATTACTAACATCGATACTTATTACTAACAATCGATACTTATTACTAACAATCGATATATGCATGAGCATTAACAGACTTTAAATAATTGGAATCTTACTGTTAATGTTTTAATCGTTAAAATTTTATCCATGTCTACATTTATGTAAGAGGCTGGCAAGCGAAAAAATTTTTTCACTTGTGTATGTATTAGTGTATATACATACACCTAAGTTCTCTCTCAGCCCTTTTATACATAACACATATATACACACACACGAATAGAAGGCGGTACAACTTCCAATGCTTGACAAGTGCTCCCCCAGCACATATGTAGCTGCGAACCGCCTATAAAGACTAGTGCCACACACGCACGCAAAGAAAATGCTTGCTCCCCTTTACCAATTGGAACGATTAAATCTGTGTAATCTTCCCAATTTTGGACAATGCTCTGCGAATAAAATGGAATGCAAGCCGTTACTTCCAAACTTTTTTAAACCGATTTGCTCT
>NW_025814433.1:0-55723 GCF_018902025.1 Drosophila willistoni
GCAAAGTCCTTCTAAAATTAATTCATTAGCATTTTATTACTGGGGAGCAACAGCAGCAGCAACAAACCGACAAAAGATGCCAATGAAAATGTTGCAAATGAAGATTCCTTTGCCGAGTCGAGTCCTGTGCCTCCTGCTGGTAAGTTTATTAGTTAGTCGAAAGGAATCATCCAGGTGATACGCCATAAAATTGAGTGATGTATCGTAAAGTCAAAACTGGAAATTATATATATACAGCAAAAATACTTTAAGAAACTTACTTTGCGCTTATTGTAAATGAATTTTAATCCAAATAAGATAATAATTTTACAACAAAGAAAAGAATGTCTTATTTGTAAATTCACGTGGTTCGATTGACTTTTATTTTTATCGATATTTTACGAATACTTAAGCTGGGAACTATCGATGGCACTATCGAGGTATCGAATATTTACCACCATCGATTGTTTTTGGCCACTATCGATAGTATAACATACATATGTAATAGTTACACAACAATTGAAAAGAAACGCTTGGATGGAGTAAAATTTATGTTAAATGTTTTTCTTTGCTTTCTTTAATTTTGGTTTTAAGGATTGATCTCCATAAATTTAAAAGTCTGAAAACTAATATATGTTAATTTAATTTTAATTCAAACAAAATCAAAACAGGTAAATTTTTTTTTTGATATTAATTGGTAAAGTATTTATATAACTTGAAAGGCTAAAACTATATAATTTTGGTTATTAATATTAGGTTAAGCAAAATTGTATTCATTTTTTTTGAAAATGATACTTTTGTAATTAAATTTTGCTCCTAAAACATTGAAATATCGAATCACGCCACTATCGATAGTTTCCAAGCTCTAACAAATGCAACACTAAAAATTTGACCCGAGTGTGGTTTCACGTTTTTCTAACACTACTTTCTACGATTTTCCAAAAACTGGATAATATTAATTGTGGTCAAGTAGGCGGCACTGGCACTAAAAGTTTTCGGTCGACCTCAGCTCACAATCGACTTCACTTGCTTCGCAGCAGTCAAGGAACAAGTTCAACTTTTTACTTCTTCTGGTCCTTCTCCTTTAAAGCATTTAAAAATTTAAACGCTTAATTTAATCCTTCTCCTTTAAAGCATTTAAAAATTTAAAACGCTTTAATTTATTCCTTCTCCTTTAAAGCATTTAAAAATTTAAAACGCTTTAAATATTCCTGCATCTTATGAACTGAGCGCTTTTCGGAATCATTAAGATGAAGTCGTTTCAGTCAGAAAACATTTATATTCCTTATTTGTTTTCTTTACGTCAGCATAAGATTTTAAAATTTTATATTCCCGTCTAAATATAATAAAATATTTTTCCTTAATCTTTACAATACCAAATTACAAGATCCTCCACAACAGACACATCATATAAATAGTCCGGATTTCATTTTGTTGTCTATCCACGGCGTTGGAATTACTTCATGGATTACTGAGTGTCGAAGTTAAAGGGGAACACATAAGCCATTTGACTTCCTTTCTTCCTATGGGCGATCTGGCAAAAGTAATGCTTTTGATTAATTTTCCTCTATTACTTGTTTTTTTAGTTTCCACTGTATTAATGATGCACTGAATTATACTTTTTTATATAAAGGTGGTAGACCTAACATTTTTTTTTTATATAAATATGCTCCCGACGCTCCTGCTCACGGCGCTCCTGCTCACGGCGCTCCTCCTCAAGGCTCTCCTGCTCACGGCGCTCCTGCTCACGGCGTTCCTGCTCACGACGCTCCTGCTCACGACGCTCCTGCTCACGAGCTCCTGCTCACGACATTCCAGCTCACGACATTCCAGCTCACGGCGCTCCTGCTCACGACGCTCCTGCTCACGACGGCGTTCCCAATGGAGACGTTCCCGCTCATGACGCTCCTGCTCACGAAGCTCCTGCTCACGACGCTCCTGCTCACGACGCTCCTGCTCACGACGCTCCTGCATTTGACGGCGTTCCCATTGGAGACGTTCCTGATGGATACGTTTCTGATGGAGACGTTCGCGATGTTGGCGCTCCCGCTCACGACGCTCCTCTTGACGGCGCTCCCGGTGATTCTCCTGCTGGGACGCTGATTCATATGTGAATTGGCAACAATATAATCAGTCGGTGGTTGCTGCTCATAGTCATCGAAAAGCTGTTGCTGCCACTGCAGACGCTGTCGATTTTCACGAATTTCATCCTCCACTGGGATGAGGCAACTGTACAATTGACGTGTATTATATGGATTATACGAATTCTGATCATCCTGTCTGGCCCATTCGGGAATCTGTTGCTGCAGTGGATTGTTTGGTCGCTGTTGCATCTGTTCCAGTAGATCCAGCTCTCGGTCTTGATATTGACGGCGTTGTCGTTGCATTTGCTCATTTTGCTGCTGGCGATGTTGCTCAATTTGCTGTTGTCGCTTCTCCTCCTCCTGGAGGTACTGCTGTCGCAGTTCCTCTTGATATTGTTGCAAATATCGCTTATTCTCGGTCGATTCCGGTGCCGATTGACGCAATCCCGCATCCACTTCGAATACATGTTGATGATGTCTTCTATAATTCTTTATTTGCGTCATGCTTGCACTGCAGGCTGCGTCCAGGTTGCTATACCGGCCACCACGCCAGCCGAGTTCCGCGAGAATTGGGCCCTCTCAATTAATGCTGAAAATACCTGCACGTTCAATGTTTCGGACTTGTAGCCTTTATCGATGCTAGGAAGTCTTGCAGGTGCAAGTTGTGCTTCCCCGACAGAAAGTCAGGTCTATTACTGAGCCGAGTCCCGCTCTATTGAAGGTATTTTGGGATCCTACGTTAAGCAAAGCTATATCAAGTGTTGCAAATGCCTCTAAAAGTGCTCTCCCTTTGGCATTGGTTAGACTGCTACCCCATTCAACAGCCCAGGCGTTGAAGTCCCCAGCTATAATAACTGGGCTGCGGGTACGTGCGTCTGCTCGAGATCGTCTAAGGCATCACTGAAGCTTTGGATATTCAGACTTGGTGGCAAGTAGCAGCTGTAGACCCAGTGGCCGCTTATGTTTGCCCTGACATAGTGCTCCTTGTTTAGCACGGAACGCTGCAATAGTGATGGCGTTCCACAAGCCCAGATCGCTGCCTTCCCAGAAATACTGCAGGACCAGTTATTTCCAGTTCTGGCCTTAAAAGGTTCGCTTATAATGGCTATGTCTGTTCTAGACTCACCCAATGTCTGTGATAGCAGCTCATGGGCTGCCCAGCAATGATTTAGATTAAGCTGGATAAACTTAATCATCATTATTGTGGCTGCCAGCTACATGTGAGAGTGAAGTCAGTCCTTCTGCTGCACATAGAAAACATTTGGCCTCGTTACAGCAGTCCCGAATTTTATGACCGCTGGTTCCGCATTTTAAGCACCAGCCACTTCTGTCAACGTCGCTATTACATTTGGCAGCGACATGGCCAGTTTTTAGGCACTTGTAGAATCTAACTGGGCATTATTAATTCTGATTCGGCACACTGACTATGCCACCGTAATCTTATTGGCCTTGAGGATTGTCTCTGCGGTTGTTGCCGGAACATATATGAGCGCTTTCTGGGTATCACGATATGATGGGCAGAGACTTTTGACAGCGCCTGGCTCTAGGTCAATTTTCAACTTGGTAGAAAAGGCTGCTACTATCTCTTCTACGGTTGTCTCGTTGTCTAGGTCCAGTATTTCCAGCCTTATATTATCTGTGAGAGCGCGAGTTTCGAACTTGGCGCCCAGCACATTGCCAATATCTTCTTTTAGCTTATGAAGGTTATCTGCTCTTCCCTTACTTAGCTCGAGGAGTAAGTCGCCATTCGCTGTGCGCCTCACCTTGGTAACATTTCCTCCAACGGCTTTAATTTTTTCATCTTGGCTTCTAGTTACCATTTTGAGCATATCGCTATATGAGACCCCTTCAGTGCTATGCAGAATAATAGCATCTGGTCTATGCTTTAACTGAGCCTTTCTTTTTGTTTTAGACTCCACAGTTTTCCATTCTGGTTGAACTTGGGGAGCTGAGGCTTTGTGACCTTGCTGTGCATTGTTCTGGGTCTTATTTGCCCGTGTACCTTTGTGAGAAGCTTTTCGGTCTGCCAATTTTGTCCTGCTGCTTTCTTGTGGTGTCCACTGTGTCTGCACATTCGTGGTATTCTCCATTTTTTTGAGGATTGCGAATGCTGAGAGTGCAGACTTGTTTAACGCAAAGACTTGCTGGGCTTGGTCCTTCATGTCATTATTTACATATGTATCTGGCGTTTCGCAGTGCTTTAGCTAGCTCACCTGACTTTTTCACCATTGACCGGAGTAGAATACCTAGGTCTTCGTTTTCGGGATCAACTGGTTCGCATATTGCGTTCATCTGATTCGGCTGCTGTGGGTCGGCATCTTCGTTGGGGCCGAGCGACCAAGCGCTTGGAGTTGACCATTGGCTCGGCTGATCTGGCGATATTAAAACCCGCCGGGCAGAAGCCCTTTGCCCATCCTCTTCGTACTCCATTTGACTGACCGGCATTGCCACAGCGGCAGGGGCCAATGCTGGCCGTTATCAATCTATAGATTCAGTAGATTCGAAATTTAGAAAATTTTAAAAATTCCAACGATCGCCAAATGGTGCAGCCTGAAAGCATGCACCGCTTATGTACGCTGTTACGGGCTGTAAGCTTACAGGTCTGCTACCCGTATCAGCTGTGTCCGAATACGTTGACCAACACTGCTGAACAGCTGATGCTATCGAACTACGAAATATGAAGGTAAGCCAGGTGGAGTAGTGGCTCCCGATTGAGCCCGCAGGTGTTTGGGTACGTAGCACCACCCCTAACCGACTCTGGTTAACAATTGTGTATATTCTCAGGTCTCAGGAAGCTCCTTTATTTGACGAGATTTCGGAACGACTTGAACTACGCGACCGTACTTGGTGAGAAGAAAAACTGTGTGTCACCGCCTTGCATTGTGTGTGTGTGTATATGTCAGAGCCCGGCACTCATATCACCCGGGGGACGAACACGTTCGGCACCTCGTATGCGTGTAACCGAACGGCTGCCGAAGTCCTCACACAGAGGATGAGGGTTGATTTAGTTTCCCTCAGCATTTCGACGGAAGCAGATCTATGTCGCTTTGTTGAGAAAACACACATGAAAAAATTGATCGCTGCTTTGTTTTCTCTCTCTTTTTCTTGCATAAGATTATTTCCTGCACTCGTTTTCTTGATTCGAGGCAGAATTTGATGAAGTTTAATTTTGCGCAGTGTAAAGCAACATACGCATACAAGCAAGTGCACACATACAACTAAACTTTTTTAGCGCTCTCTTTGTGCCGGGCCCCGGTATATGTGTTATGTATAAAAGGGCTGAGAGAGAACTTAGGGGTATGTATATACACTAATACATACCCAAGTGAAAAAATTTTTTCGATTGCCAGCCTCTTACATAAATCATTTTAGGTTTAACGCATACAAGCAAGTGCACACATACAACTAAACTTTTTTAGCGCTCTCTTTGTGCCGGGCCCCGGTATATGTGTTATGTATAAAAGGGCTGAGAGAGAACTTAGGGGTATGTATATACACTAATACATACCCAAGTGAAAAAATTTTTTCGATTGCCAGCCTCTTACATAAATCATTTTAGGTTATAACAACACAAAAATATTACATTGTCATTTATTTAAATAATTAGCTAGGAAATTGGCAATTTTCCGTGGCACACTAGTGAAGAGCCTTGAAACACTATTTTTAAGATTTATTTAGGCAATTAATTCCCACTTTTACTATATTTTTTTAACAATTTATAGCGGAGCTTTTTTCTTTGTTTTTTTCTTTGTGTTGAGGCGAATGCTCAACTAGCACCAATGGCCGACTGGCCATTGGCTCCTTTATTGTTCTCATTCTAAGACCTTAGAATCTATAACAAGGGTCATTAAATACAGCAATTTACAATAAGTGCTGAAGGCATAATAAAGTGAAAAATGAATTAAGACTAGTCCAAAGTGGTCTAGAATATATATAATATCATGTAATTTGGAAATTTCTCACAGATTTATATTTGCGGCTAAGTTCATTAACATAACTTGAATCCAGACTGCACTGTAACTGGAGGCAGAGAGATGTCCAAATGTTAATTAACAGTGAGATACAAATGTCCAATAGAAATATTTTATGGGCGTGATTAAAAATTTTAGGATATTTTTAGGCATAATTATCTTCTATTAATTTGTGTCATCAGGCGTTCTTTTTTAAGATAAGGCGTTTGATCCGCCTGGCCTCAGTCTTTCGATTAAGGCCGCTTTATTTTCTATCCTTTCATCTTCTAGAGACAAACAATAGAAATTAAAAAATAGGGCCGTTACAGCAGCAGGGGAGGGACAATATAAAATAACTTATAAACTAGCTTAAATACTAACAATGAATGTATAATAATAAAATAGACAATAACATTTAGAATTTAGTGTTTTTTAGAGATAATTATGGCGTAAGTAGTTTTAAGTATTTAGCATAAGTAAGTATTAGTTTTTAGCAATAAGAATTTTAAATTTAATTTTCCGGTGCAAGGGGTCTTAATAGGGGGAATTAGGCGAGTGCAGAGGACACTAATAGAGGTAAGTAGAGAGTATTTTTTTTAGTATTTTTAGGGCAACACTGGAGTGTTAGCGTTAGATTGCATATTCATTGTCTCATGCCCAAATTTTCTTTCCTTTTCATGATTCATTTGCCTTTCTTGCCGCTCTGGGCGCTGGTCAACGACAAATTTTGACAGTTCAGCCTTATAAAATGCACAGCCCCTATAGGTGGCTCTATGGCCATCTCCGCAGTTGCCACTCTTTGGAGATTGGCCATCAGGAGAGGCGCATTTGTCGGATTTGTGCTGGCCAGCACAGACGGAGCAGAGCGGGGGAAGGCAGCAGTACCTGGCTGTATGGCCAAAGAGGAGGCAGTTTTTGCATTGGGGAATCTCCCTTCGGCCCCTTTGCCTCTCGACGCGTTCCTCCTGGCTGCCTAGGACCTTAATTTTAAGTATTTCATCATGTTTATTGTCATTATGTTTGTTAATTTCAATTAAAAAGACATTCATTGGCCTCTTAGTTCTGTAGTTTGTTAGTCTTTTGATGTATTTTGTCTCAAATCCTAGCTTTTTCAGGTCACGACGGATAGCTTCGCATTCAGTGGAGTGGTGTAGATTCAAGATGGCAAGTCTAGCACCTCGTTCCCATCTGTGAGTAAAAAGGCAAATTTGTTTGCCTCCAGGGTAGCTTTTATTTTGCCATAGGTGTCCATTGTTTTGGCCGTGATTTGAGTCAGGCCGTTACTCAGCCGGGCCAGGTGATAAAGGGAGAGAATTTCCAATTCTCTCTTTTTTTTTACTTGTATGGCCGCAGTTGCAAAGCCAAGTGGTTGGCTCCCGAAGGAGTCAACCATCTTTTATTGTATTTCGCCCCCTATCAGGAAGCATATACAATTACAATAAAAACGAGCTTAGAAATAATTTACAATGGCTTATTAATAGTGTGAATGATTAATATATAAGACATAATGTTTGTTGGGTGTTACTGGTAGGACAAAAAAAAAATTGTGGGAAATTGACATGGGAAATTTTTTACAGGCAAGTAAATAAATGCTCAAATAAAGGATCAAGAACAAGTTGCAAGCTGCAATAATTATAAAGAATATAGTATTTACAAATATTGTTCATTAATAGTGATTAGTATAATTGTTTCTTGCAGGTTATCAGTTCGAATCATATCGATTCATGGCGTCATTGCAGTTGGCAAAATCTTTGAGGCAGCGCTCTTATTGTCAGGAAAATTCCCTCTTATAGGCAAGAAGTGAGTAACATGTGTTGTTTTTTTTGTCATAGGCAAACATTTCGGCTTATTTCTGTCTCTCTTCTCGGATTGGACTATGTGAGACCCCAGAACAATGTATGCGTGCCCTTCAGCCCCAGTATTGGAGGTTTTGGGCCGTCAGGAGAGCTTGTTTGCCTGTGGAGTGGCAGCACAGTAGGCTAGCAATTGGTGCGCGGCACTGGAGAAGCATCTGTTCCATCTACAGGCTCGTTTGGAGGAAAATAACTAGGAGCGGGAGGGCCAAATCCCTTCGGCCGCAATGTAGTGCTCGAGCAGGCATTGCTTGGATGATAGGTCCATATAGACTGCCTGCTGGCCAGGCCTGGTACAGGCTGGCTGAAAGCGGGAGGGCCAAGTCCCTTTAACCGCTGTATGGAGATTTTGTCAAGGTCAGCTGGCTGAAAGTCAGTAAGTAAAGAATTAGCAGTTTTTTGCACCTTCATGGGTGGTAATCTCTCATTATTTTTTGTTTCAGCTTCTATGCTACTTTCAATCTCATTCAGGAGCTCGTTTTCAACTCGCTCAAGATTTTTTGAGAGTTGGTCATCATTAAGGGTGAATCTTGAGTGGAGGCAGGACAAGTCGCTGGATTTGGATTGGCTGGCCCTTCAATCGCTCTTCTATGTACGCGCGATTTCGTGTGCCTCTTTTAAAATCTCGAAACAGGCCGTTGATCACGTGTCCTTCCATGCGCACAACAGGTTTGTTTAGTTTCGATTTTTCCTCCTTTTGTTTTTTGAGTTCGTTTCTCTCAATAATTTTTTGGCATCTTAGGTGGCAATCGAATCTGATGAGAGATGGGGCGCCATCAAAATGGGCCGTCGCCTCCCGCATTGCATGCCGATCTAGATGAGTAGTTGGAGATTGCTGCTGCTGTGTGTCAACGGAAGATGAAGTCCGTAGCTGGGAGGCCTGTGCTGCTGGGTGGTGCTGCTGGACGACCATTTGATGCTGCTGCGTATCCATTTGCGGTGAGTATTGAATATTTGCTGTCATTGGTGGAGCTGGAATGTCAGATTGCTGCTGCTGAGTGTCAGCAAAAGATGAAGCCCGTAGCTGAGAGACTTGTGCTGCGGACTGATGCTGCTGGCCTGCCAGTTGATGCTGATTCATCTCCGCCAATAGCTGAAGATGTTGTATATTAGCTGCATTTTGAGGAACTGGAATAGTTTTCTGCCGAGTGTCAGCAGAAGATGAGGCCCGTAGCTGGGAGGCCTGTGTTGCGGGCTGGTGCTGCTGACCAATAAGTTTATGCTGCTGCTGCGCCATAATTTGCTGTGAACATTGTATACTTGCTGCAGTTTGAGGAACTGGAGTCTGAGATTGCTGCTGCTGACTGTCAGCAGTGGTTGACGCCTGTTGCTGAGAGGCCTGTGCTGTGGGCTGGTGCTGCTGGCCATCTGATTGATGCTGCTGCTGCGTCGCCAATATCTGTAGATATTGTATATTTGCTGACATAGGAGGAGCTAGATTTGTGGATTGCTGCTGCTGTGTGTCGATAGGAGTTGACACCTGAAACTGACAGGCCTGTGCTGGAGGCTGACGCTGCTTTCCAACCACTTGATGCTGCTGCTGCATCGCCATTTGCTGTAGATGATGTATACTTGATGCAATTTGATGAACTGGAGTTGCTGACTGCTGTTGTCGTGTGTTTGCAGGAGATGACGCCTGTAGCTGAGAGGCCTGTGCTGCGGTCTGGTGCTGCTGGCCAGCTGGTTGATGCAGCTGCTGCAACGCTAAATGCTGCAGGTGTTGTGTGTTTGCAGTACTTAAGGAAACGTGGTTGTAGTTAGCTGTTGCTGGGTGCTATTTGTGGTAAGAAAGTTCTGTGTTGGTGCTGCACATTGCTGCTGGTTTGGCTGTTGAGTGAGATGAGGTGTATTTCGGGCTGCTACCATTTTCTCTAGTTGAATAGAGTATCTAGGCCAGGAGAGCCTTGTAGGAGTAAAGGGTTTTTCCAGGATATTCCTTCTTCTACATTTGGGTGTTCTAGAGTGGAGATAGCAAATCTTACGCAAGCCAAGTCATATTTGAGTTCCATGGATTTAACATTATGTTTGTCGCGAATATAGGCATTTGTGCTGAATATATCCGAGTCCGTAATTTTTCTCAGCAGTTTGTTGTGCGTTCCACAGATTTGTTTGAATAGAGTTTCCGAAATAAGGCTGCCCCATACAGGAATAGCATACGTTAGAATGGAAACAATAATTTGCTTAAATATTGTGACTTTACATCTTGTGCTGAGGGAGCTCTTTACGCCAACAAGCCATTTTAGGCGATGATAGATAGCTTTAGCTTGAATACATAGGTGGTGACTCCTAGATATTTATATTGATTAGCGTTTTTTATAGGTTTTTCGTCGATTTTTATTAGGTAAGATCTTAGAGCAGGGGATATGTTTCGTTTTGTGTATAGGACACGAATAGTCTTATCATTATTTATCGTAAAGCACCATTTAGTTGACCATTTGGTGAATTCATTTAGGTATTTTTGCGTTTTCCTGATGGCCATGTAGGCATTTTTATCAGTAGATACGATTATAGTATCATCTGCGAACGTTGACAGTAGGATGTCAGGGTTCTTCTTGGTTTCACCTGATACCATGAGGAAGTCGTGTTCAAAGATATAATCAGGAATTGGCATGTCAGACGAATAAACATTGAAGAGAAGGGGTCCCAGAACACTGCCCTGGGTATTCCCTAGATCTGGAATTCACTGCCACTGTGAAATATCAAATTCAAGAATCTGAAAAGTAAGCAGGATGATATCAAAATCTAAGCCACACTTTATCAAATTCAGTAATGTCTACAAATACAGCAGAGCTGTATTCTTTTTGTTCGAGTGATTTTTGTAGTAACTGTGTGACCCTTGCGAGTTGGTGTTCAGTGCTGTGGTTTTTACGAAAGCCAAATTGATGGTTTGGAATTGCTTTGCGAAAAGTTGAATACAAATTATATTGTTCACACCAAAGATTAAAAAGGGCAACGTTACAAGGTCAAGGACAATATCCAAACTATTCACACGAAATACGTTTTGGATGGCAAAGCAACGATTGCTTTCAAGAAGCCCTCACTGAATCTGTTGATTAAATGTGATCCCATTCAGCTGAAGGGATTCCTGCAGACGCTTAAACTGGGTATGGAAGGCAAGGATGTCATCAATTTGAGACTAAATACAGTCACTGCCATGGCACAAAAATCAAAGTTACAGACGAAAATGGCTATAAATCGTCACAGTGACTATCCCATCAAGGTCTTTCCTCGATATCTACAATCCCTAACAATAGACAATACGCAATTGGTTAAATTGAGCTATCATATATGCTCCTTACGGAATCTAACCCACCTGGATGTATCCAACAATAAGTTGCGTAAGGTAAGGAATTAAATGAAAAGACAACTTTTAGCATCTTCAAAACTAAATTTAAATTTCCAGTTACCTGTTGAACTGGGGAGATTACACTTGAGCAAGCTCGTCCTCCATGACAATAATCTGGATGAAATGGACGATTGGTCATTTCTAAATGGCAGCAAATTACGAGACTCCCTGCGCGAATTGGATTTATCGGCCAACGATTTGACATGTTTGCCTTTGCCTGTGGTCAAGTGCCACAAATTGGTTAACTTGAATCTCAATTACAATAATTTGACTCATCTACCCTTTGCCATACGTCGCCTGAGAAGATTACGCTCGCTTTACGTGTCGGAAAACAAATTAAAATCCCTGCCAGCTGCCATAGATGATTTACGTATTGAAATCTTGGATGTTTGGCGTAATTCATTCAAGGGTCTCAATGTCTTGGAGGCTCATCGCCTGGCCTTTGCTTCCGATGCGGACGGAGCTTCAACTCATTCGCCTGAACCTCTCTGGCTTCAAGCTGTGGCCTAATATGAACTGCCAATCGATTCCCTGCCAGCCTTACTCATTAAACTAATTGCCGAGGCACCAAAATGTACCTGTGGCAAATTGTGCGATGCTTTAGACAAGAAGCACATTATCGAACGTGTTGGTCAACCGAAATTTGTAAATATTAAAAATCTTACCTATAGTCGAGAGCATATGATCTATTCTGATGTTGTCATATGTGGCAACAATTGTAGTATAAGCAACCAATGTAAGAACCTTTTCTCAGCTCTGATATTAGCCTATTATGCCAATGTGCCAAACAAAAATGGAATTAATAATTAAATATTATGAATAAGTAAATGAAAGAAAAAGCTGATAGTACTGTGATCTTGTTAATCTGTTTATAATATCTTTTAGCTCAAAAATGCTTCTAATCTTAGAGTCTCCTGTTTAGATTAACTTGGGATTTTGACCAGATGACTACCTATTGGATAAATGGAACTCAAGAACTTGAAATCAATTGGAATTGAAGAACATCACTCATCTTTATTTGGATCAACACGCAATTAATCTCAACTGAAAGGGCTTAAGGACTACAGGGCAACCTTCATCTTAAATAAATAGAAACGAAGATTTATTGTCATTATTCTTGAAGGAGGTATACATGTTTGTAGGAATGAAATCCTACATGAAATTGTAGGAAATCGGAATAATCTGCCAAAAGGTCCGAATTGTAAACAAATCTAGTACACTTAATTGATTTTTTGATATATAACAAATCCAACCCATGTATATTGGAAGTTGATTAGTTATTTGCCAATTAATCTATCTCAAATACTCTTGTTCATTGTTTCATCTCTACTAAATTAGAACTCTCTCCATTAAACATAATGTTTAAAGGTTGATTCATTGGGAAAACCTGAAAGGTAGGGTGCCTGAAAGGTTTTGATACAACGAATAATTACGAAAATTTTCAATTTAAGTGAATTTCAAAAATTTAAATGACGAACAAATGCTTTAAAATTTGTTAAACATCTTACATCTTGAGGGAGAACGAGAGAAAGGGAACTAAGGCAATTCTTTTGCCCTACACACACACATACACATATGACCATATAAAGACATTCACACACACGTCTACATCCCTTCCTGACTACACCTTCCTCCCCCGCCTTCTGTCCCTACGCAATCGTTTTTATCCTTATCATTCTGTATTTCTTGCCTATATATGGCTTACTTTTGGTTTCCTTTTGGGTTGCTTCTATGTTTTTTCATGTTAAGAGAGCACAGCTCGTTGTTTTATTATTAAAAGCTGTGTGGCGTATGTGACTTGCATAAATGTGTGTTTTTTTTTTGTTCTCTGTGAGTTTTTCTTTATCTGAGCTCACGAGCTTTTCCACATTTTCCTTTTTTGCTATCATTTTGCTTTTTACTTCCACTTTTTCTCTCTGTCTGTTTATCAAAATCACAAAACTTCTGGACACTTTTTTAAATAAGCATAAAAAAATGACACACTAACATCCAACACACACACCACACACATGACACATACTCACTACCTCCCCACTACTGCCTCTTTCTCTATACAGTGATTTTATTCACCACTTTAATGTGCAGCTGGGGAATTGGCTTGGTTTTGACTGAGAGGAAACGAAGAGAAGGGAGAGCGGAGATTCGTAAGTATAAAAAATGTTTATCTCAACTTGGGCCCAAATCCAATTTTGACTGGCATTTAAGTGTCTATAACTGACTATGCAGATCTTAAGTTTCGCGTTCATTTCAGCATTTGATTCACTTGTTTTGTGTAACATTTTATTTAAAGGAGCTTTAATATTAAAAACCCCTCTCAAATGCTTTACAATTTGAAGTCTTTACTTTTTTGCCTTTTAGTATTGATACATTTCAAATGAAATATTACGCGAAATTCTCTTTGAAAAAACTATACGGAAACTGAAAGTAAAAACAAGGTTTTCAGTAAACTATAGCATACTTATTAGGGCTAAAGGAGCTTCTGACAACTTGCAGTCGCAGATTCGCGTACCTAAACTTCCCCTTGTCAGGGAATGTTTTAAAAATACAATTCTACAGTAGAACCTCGGTCATTCAAGGTATTGTGAAGAGAAACTCGGATGACACGGAAGAAATAAAGCAAACATTCTTTTAGGTGAATACGCTGATACTTTTCCCTAAAAATTTTGGAGCTAAAAAACTTTGATAATAATGGGCGGGCGTCTCCAGATCAATGCATTTGGCGCTAGAGGATAACTCAAAGTTTCGAATAAGAGAGAATATGTATTTAAACAATACTTTAGCATTGAAAAGAAACGTCATGTATTTGCACAATTAATTTTTTAGAACCTAAAAGAGTTGGAAGTAATTTTAAGACTGATACACAGTTGATATCTTGTTGGCCCTTTAAACTTGAAGCTATTATTTGAATTTGTGAATTAATTTTATTTGTTATAAATTTTCAATAGGCAATTTGCATGCACACTTAAAATAGTCTTTAGTTGTGTCTTCCGTATATTAAATTCTGATTTTTTCGTACCCATATTTTTACAACTCATTGAAAACTATAAAGATTTTAAGCAAATATTTTGGCTCTTAAAATTTCACTTTTTATTCCCACTCCAAGGCTTAAAAATCAACAATCAACATCTTTTACCCTGTAAAACAAAGTATATTGAAATTATAAAGAAACAAGCTCGATGTTATACATAAGTAAATTGAATAATGCCATTATAATTCTGCGACTTTTGATACTTAATAGAACTTTGCTCGTTGTTTACTCATAATTATTAGCTTAAAGCTACTAAGAATTTCTTACAGGGTATAGAGACTTCGATAGGCCAGGGATATATTGATTCCCCTCTGGTTTTTCTGATATATTTTATATACCCATAAAGGTATAAAACAATATATTTGTTATTCTTCCTTATTATCTCTTAACTCCAAAATATAAAAAAAATTTGAAACGTAACCAAAAATTTGTTACAAATCAAATTCTAAATTCCAAATTTTCGATATTATTTTGTATGTTTTTTCCGAAAATTTTATTGGCTTGCTCCAAAAAACTGCATTTTCATTTTTTGCTTTTTTAACCTTTCAAGATATTTCGAAATGTGAGCTTAGCTCTACCTTTTACAAGTTTATCATTGCAATATACATATATATCATATATATATTTTTTAGAAATCTAAAGGCTAAATATGATTTTATTTTGTTTTTTATATGGCCATATCCTATGCTATATTGTTATGTCTGAGAGTTGATTATTTGCCTTACTTCTACCTGTTGTGGTCTGGTTTCTTCACCTTTTAACGAAATATCTGTGCATTTCATTAGCTGCAAAAATTGTATCTTTTGAGTTTAGGTAAACAAAATCAAATTCTAGGACTAGGAAATTGCTTTTGCCGACTTCCGGCCCGGTGGTAGTGGTTCGGTTGGTGCCCTTTCATTTGATGCTCTGCTCTTGCCCTTCACTCACTACTCTATAATGTAGTTAAATATTTGTCTAATATTTGTCAACTGTTCAATTTTCAAATACAATTTCAATTTCAGTGTTTAGACAAAAGGGTGATGAAAATTTAAATATTTACTGTTGACTTTGATGGAAGGAAGAATGGAAGGGGAATGCATAATTCAGTTTTACTTAATTTCGAACCAATTTAATAAGAGAGTTCATTAAATTTAATGCAGTCAAAGGAGCGGAGGTTCTCGCAAAAGGAGATTATTGCAAAGTTCCTTCTAAAATTAATTCATTAGCATTTTATTACTGGGGAGCAACAGCAGCAGGCAACAAACCGACAAAAGATGCCAATGAAAATGTTGCAAATGAAGATTCCTTTGCCGAGTCGAGTCCTGTGCCTCCTGGTGGTAAGTTTATTAGTTAGTCGAAAGGAATCATCCAGGTGATACGCCATAAAATTGAGTGATGTAATCGTAAAGTCAAAACTGGAAATTATATATATACAGCAAAAATACTTTAAGAAACTTACTTTGCGCTTATTGTGAATGAATTTTAATCCAAATAAGATAATAATTTTACAACAACGAAAAGAATGTCTTATTGTTAAATTCACGTGGTTCGATTGACTTTTATTTTTATCGATATTTTACGAATACTTAAGCTGGGGAACTATCGATGGCACTATCGAGGTATCGAATATTTACCACCATCGATTGTTTTTGGCCACTATCGATAGTATAACATACATATGTAATAGTTACACAACAATTGAAAAGAAACGCTTGGATGGAGTAAAATTTATGTTAAATGTTTTTCTTTGCTTTCTTTTAATTTTGGTTTTAAGAGTTGATCTCCATAAATTTAAAAGTCTGAAAACTAATCTATGTTAATTTAATTTTAATTCAAACAAAATCAAAACAGGTAAATTTTTTTTGATAATTAATTGGTAAATATTTATATAACTTGAAAGGCTAAAACTATATAATTTTGGTTATTAATATTAGGTTAAGCAAAATTGTATTCATTTTTTTTGAAAATGATACTTATTGTAATTAAATTTTGCTCCTAAAACATTGAAAATATCGAATCACGCCACTATCGATAGTTTCCAAGCTCTAACAAATGCAACACTAAAAATTTGACCCGAGTGTGTTTCACGTTTTCCAACACTACTTTCTACGATTTTCCAAAACTGGATAATATTAATTGTAGTCAAGTAGGCGGCACTGGCACTAAAAGTTTTCGTTCGACCTCAGCTCACAATCGACTTCACTTGCTTCGCAGCAGTCAAAGTAACAAGTTCAACTTTTTACTTCTTTCTCCCTGGTCCTTCTCCTTTAAAGCATTTAAAAATTTAAAACGCTTTAATTTAATCCTTCTCCTTTAACGCATTTAAAAATTTAAAACGCTTTAATTTATTCCTTCTCCTTTAAAGCATTTAAAAATTTAAAACGCTTTAAAATATTTCTGCATCTTATGAACTGAGCGCTTTTCGGAATCATTAAGATGAAGTCGTTTCAGTCAGAAAACATTTATATTCCTTATTTGTTTTCTTTACGTCAGCATAAGATTTTAAAATTTTATTTTCCCGTCTAAATATAATAAAATTATTTTTCCTTAATCTTTACAATACCAAAATTACAAGATCCTCCACAACAGACACATCATATAAAATAGTCCGGATTTCATTTTGTTGTCTATCCACGGCGTTGGAATTACTTCATGGATTACTGAGTGTCGAAGTCAAAGGGGAACACATAGGCCATTTGACTTCCTTTCTTCCTATGGGCGATCTGGCAAAAGTAATGCTTTTGATTAATTTTCCTCTATTACTTGTTTTTTAATTTCCACTGTATTAATGATGCACTGAATTATACTTTTTTATATAAAGGTGGCACGTTTTCCAACACTACTTTCTACAATTTTCCAAAACTGGATAATATTAATTGTGGTCAAGTAGGCGGCACTGGCACTAAAAGTTTTCGTTCGACCTCAGCTCACAATCGACTTCACTTGCTTCGCAGCAGTCAAAGGAACAAGTTCAACTTTTTACTTCTCCCTGGTCCTTCTCCTTTAAAGCATTTAAAAATTTAAAACGCTTTAATTTAATCCTTCTCCTTTAAAGCATTTAAAAATTTAAAACGCTTTAATTTATTCCTTCTCCTTTAAAGCATTTAAAAATTTAAAACGCTTTAAAATATTTCTGCATCTTATGAACTGAGCGCTTTTCGGAATCATTAAGATGAAGTCGTTTCAGTCAGAAAACATTTATATTCCTTATTTGTTTTCTTTACGTCAGCATAAGATTTTAAAATTTTATTTTCCCGTCTAAATATAATAAAATTATTTTTCCTTAATCTTTAAAATACCAAAATTACAAGATCCTCCACAACAGACACATCATATAAAATAGTCCGGATTTCATTTTGTTGTCTATCCACGGCGTTGGAATTACTTCATGGATTACTGAGTGTCGAAGTCAAAGGGGAACACATAAGCCATTTGACTTCCTTTCTTCCTATGGGCGATCTGGCAAAAGTAATGCATTTGATTAATTTTCCTCTATTACTTGTTTTTTTAATTTCCACTGTATTAATGATGCACTGAATTATACTTTTTTATATAAAGGTGGCACGTTTTCCAACACTACTTTCTACGATTTTCCAAAACTGGATAATATTAATTGTGGTCAAGTAGGCGGCACTGGCACTAAAAGTTTTCGTTCGACCTCAGCTCACAATCGACTTCACTTGCTTCGCAGCAGTCAAAGGAACAAGTTCAACTTTTTACTTCTCCCTGGTCCTTCTCCTTTAAAGCATTTAAAAATTTAAAACGCTTTAATTTAATCCTTCTCCTTTAAAGCATTTAAAAATTTAAAACGCTTTAATTTATTCCTTCTCCTTTAAAGCATTTAAAAATTTAAAACGCTTTAAAATATTTCTGCATCTTATGAACTGAGCGCTTTTCGGAATCATTAAGATGAAGTCGTTTCAGTCAGAAAACATTTATATTTCTTATTTGTTTTCTTTACGTCAGCATAAGATTTTAAAATTTTATTTTCCCGTCTAAATATAATAAAATTATTTTTCCTTAATCTTTACAATACCAAAATTACAAGATCCTCCACAACAGACACATCATATAAAATAGTCCGGATTTCATTTTGTTGTCTATCCACGGCGTTGGAATTACTTCATGGATTACTGAGTGTCGAAGTCAAAGGGGAACACATAAGCCATTTGACTTCCTTTCTTCCTATGGGCGATCTGGCAAAAGTAATGCTTTTGATTAATTTTCCTCTATTACTTGTTTTTTTAATTTCCACTGTATTAATGATGCACTGAATTATACTTTTTTATATAAAGGTGGTAGACCTAAAATTTTTTTTTTGTATAAATATGCTCCCGACGCTCCTGCTCACGGCGCTCCTGCTCACGGCGCTCCTGCTCACGACGCTCCTGCTCACGACGGCGTTCCCAATGGAGACGTTCCCGCTCATGACGCTCCTGCTCACGAAGCTCCTGCTCACGACGCTCCTGCTCACGACGCTCCTGCATTTGACGGCGTTCCCATTGGAGACGTTCCTGATGGATACGTTTCTGATGGAGACGTTCGCGATGTTGGCGCTCCCGCTCACGACGCTCCTCTTGACGGCGCTCCCGGTGATTCTGATGTGAATTGGCAACAATATAATCAGTCGGTGGTTGCTGCTCATAGTCATCGAAAAGCTGTTGCTGCCACTGCAGACGCTGTCGATTTTCACGAATTTCATCCTCCACTGGGATGAGGCTACTGTACAATTGACGTGTATTATATGGATTATACGAATTCTGATCATCCTGTCTTCGGGAATCTGTTGCTGCAGTGGATTGTTTGGTCGCTGTTGCATCTGTTCCAGTAGATCCAGCTCTCGGTCTTGATATTGACGGCGTTGTCGTTGCATTTGCTCATTTTGCTGCTGGCGATGTTGCTCAATTTGCTGTTGTCGCTTCTCCTCCTCCTGGAGGTACTGCTGTCGCAGTTCCTCTTGATATTGTTGCAAATATCGCTCATTCTCGGTCGATTCCGGTGCCGATTGACGCAATCCCGCATCCACTTCGAATACAGGTTGATGATGTCTTCTATAATTCTTTATTTGCGTCATGCTTGCACTGCAGGCTGCGTCCAGGTTGCTATAGAGCTGTTCGGCCATCACGCCAGCCGAGTTCCGCGAGAATTGGGCCCTCTCAATTAATGCTGAAAATACCTGCACGTTCAATGTTTCGGACTTGTAGCCTTTATCGATGCTAGGAAGTCTTGCAGGTGCAAGTTGTGCTTCCCCGACCGAAAAATGTATGGCTTCATGGTCGCTTGCAGTATATACATTAGCAATTGCCCAGCTAGTTGACCTATAAAGACTTTCACTGACGAAAGTCAGGTCTATTACTGAGCCGAGTCCCGCTCTATTGAAGGTATTTTGGGATCCTACGTTAAGCAAAGCTATATCAAGTGTTGCAAATGCCTCTAAAAGTGCTCTCCCTTTGGCATTGGTTAGACTGCTACCCCATTCAACAGCCCAGGCGTTGAAGTCCCCAGCTATAATAACTGGGCTGCGGGTACTGCAGGACCAGTTATTTCCAGTTCTGGCCTTAAAAGGTTCGCTTATAATGGCTATGTCTGTTCTAGACTCACCCACTGTCTGTGATAGCAGCTCATGGGCTGCCCAGCAATGATTTAGATTAAGCTGGATAAACTTAATCATCATTATTGTGCTTACGGGTCTCGTTGGATGACCGCCCGTTTGCGGACGGGCATCTCTGGCTGCCAGCTACATGTGAGAGTGAAGTCAGTCCTTCTGCTGCACATAGAAAACATTTGGCCTCGTTACAGCAGTCCCGAATTTTATGACCGCTGGTTCCGCATTTTAAGCACCAGCCACTTCTGTCAACGTCGCTATTACATTTGGCAGCGACATGGCCAGTTTTTAGGCACTTGTAGAATCTAACGGGCATTATTAATTCTGATTCGGCACACTGACTATGCCACCGTAATCTTATTGGCCTTGAGGATTGTCTCTGCGGTTGTTGCCGGAACATATATGAGCGCTTTCTGGGTATCACGGTATGATGGGCAGAGACTTTTGACAGCGCCTGGCTCTAGGTCAATTTTCAACTTGGTAGAAAAGGCTGCTACTATCTCTTCTACGGTTGTCTCGTTGTCTAGGTCCAGTATTTCCAGCCTTATATTATCTGTGAGAGCGGAGTTCGGCGCCCACATTGCCAATATCTTCTTTTAGCTTATGAAGGTTATCTGCTCTTCCCTTACTTAGCTCGAGGAGTAAGTCGCCATTCGCTGTGCGCCTCACCTTGGTAACATTTCTCCAACGGCTTTAATTTTTTCATCTTGGCTTCTGGTTACCATTTTGAGCATATCGCTATATGAGACCCCTTCAGTGCTATGCAGAATAATAGCATCTGGTCTATGCTTTAACTGAGCCTTTCTTTTTGTTTTAAAGGGCAGAAGCCCTTTGCCCATCCTCTTCGTCTCATTGCTGACTGCCATCCTCTTCGTACTCCATTTGACTGACCGGCATTGCCACAGCGGCAGGGGCCAATGCTGGCCGTTATCAATCTATAGATTCAGTAGATTCGAAATTTAGAAAATTTTAAAAATTCCAACGATCGCCAAATGGTGCAGCCTGAAAGCATGCACCGCTTATGTACGCTGTTACGGGCTGTAAGCTTACAGGTCTGCTACCCGTATCAGCTGTGTCCGAATACGTTGACCAACACTGCTGAACAGCTGATGCTATCGAACTACGAACTATGAAGCCAGGTGGAGTAGTGGCTCCCGATTGAGCCCGCAGGTGTTTGGGTACGTAGCACCACCCCTAACCGACTCTGGTTAACAATTGTGTATGTTCTCAGGTCTCAGGAAGCTCCTTTATTTGACGAGATTTCGGAACGACTTGAACTACGCGACCGTACTTGGTGAGAAGAAAAACTGTGTGTCACCGCCTTCCATTGTGTGTGTGTGTATATGTGTTATGTATAAAAGGGCTGAGAGAGAACTTAGGGGTATGTACATATATACACTAATACATACCCAAGTGAAAAAATTTTTTCGATTGCCAGCCTCTTACATAAATCATTTTAGGTTATAACAAAACAAAAATATTAAATTGTCATTTATTTAAATAATTAGCTAGGAAATTGGCAATTTTCCGTGGCACACTAGTGAAGAGCCTTGAAACACTATTTTTAAGATTTATTTGGGCAATTAATTCCCACTTTTACTATATTTTTTAACAATTTATAGCGGAGCTTTTTTCTTTGTTTTTTTTCTTTGTGTTGAGGCGAATTCTCAAACTAGCACCAATGGCCGACTGGCCATTGGCTCCTTTATTGTTCTCATTCTAAGACCTTAGAATCTATAACAAGGGTCATTAAATACAGCAATTTACAATAAGTGCTGAAGGCATAATAAAGTGAAAAATGAATTAAGACTAGTCCAAAGTGGTCTAGAATATATATAATATCATGTAATTTGGAAATTTCTCACAGATTTATATTTGCGGCTAAGTTCATTAACATAACTTGAATCCTGGCTGCACTGTAACTGGAGGCAGAGAGATGTCCAAATGTTAATTAACAGTGAGATACAAATGTCCAATAGAAATATTTTATGGACGTGATTGAAAATTTTAGGATATTTTTAGGCATAATTATCTTCTATTAATTTGTGTCATCAGGCGTTTTCTTTTTAAGATAAGGCGTTTGATCCGCCTGGCCTCAGTCTTTCGATTAAGGCCGCTTTATTTTCTATCCTTTCATCTTCTAGAGACAAACAATAGAAATTAAAAAATAGGGCCGTTACAGCAGCAGGGAAGGGACAATATAAAATAACTTATAAACTAGCTTAAATACTAACAATGAATGTATAATAATAAAATAGACAATGACATTTAGAATTTAGTGTTTTTAGAGATAATTATGGCGTAAGTAGTTTTAAGTATTTAGCATAAGTAAGTATTAGTTTTTAGCAATAAGAATTTTAAATTTAATTTTCCGGTGCAAGGGGTCTTAATAGGGGGATTTGGCGAGTGCAGAGGGCACTAATAGAGCTAAGTAGAGAAGTGCATAGGGCGCTAGAGCGAGAAATGTAGGGAAACTGCATTTTTTGTGGTATTTTTAGGGCAACACTGGAGTGAGTGCTCATTATTGCGTGTGCGCTCACTGTTGCTGCTCAATACTTATTCGATAAGAAATCGATACAGCAACAGGTGGCGGCGCATGTGGCTGAAAAGAGAAGGCGATATATTTCCAAAATGTAAACAAACAATTAGAAAAATGTGACATAAGTATAAAAATTGACAATAAGATTAACCAATATTGGAAATTATAAATTAATTATTATTATTTTAGAGGAACATGGCTGCTGAATCATCACTGGAGACCTCCACCGACGACAGAGTAAAGGTGTTAGGACGGGAACAGCTGCTTGCAGGTAAGTATTTTTTAGGTTGATGTTTTTGCTTATTTTTATTTTCAGGTCGAGGTACTTACCTAGACTCCATGGGATGCAGGTGGCCGCGTTGAGTTTTTAGGTGAGTATTGTTGGCTTTTAGTTTTTCCAATATTTGTAGTTAAATTTAACTTTGTTTTTTCTCCGTTTTCAGGTGCGTCTGGAATAGAAGAATGTGTTGCGGCTGGCGGCATTTGTATGGCAGGTGAATAATTGGTTGGTTTAGTAGTATTTTTCAACATTTTTATATTTTTTTCAGGTACAGGTGCAGCTTTATGACGTTTAGGACCAGGTGACGGCCACGTGGTGCAGCAGAAGATGCAGGAGGAGCTCCAGTTGGAACTGCTAGCGGCTGCGGCTGGATTTTAGATATGTATTTAGTTAAATTAGCTTGATTCTTTGTTGATTTTTTGTTTTTTCAGGCGCAGCCTTGGGTAGAGGGCCAGAAGGACCAGCTGGTGTTGCTGCAGGTGACTGAAGAGGATTTGCAGGTAAGCTCACGTGATTATTGAGAGATTTTTCTGACGATTTGTGTTTTTTTCCATGTGCAGGCGCTAGTGAAGGACGAGATGGACCAGGATATTGGCCAGATTTAGCACGAAGATTTGCACGCGAAGCTACTGGCGGCATTTGCATGGCAGGTGAGTAATTTGTTGATTTAGTAGCATAGTTTAGCATTTTTATATTTTTTCCAGGTGCAGGAGCAGTTTATGGCGTTTAGGACCAGATGACGTGCCACGTGGTGCAGCAGAAGATGCAGGAGGAGCTCCAGTTGGAACTGCTAGCGGCTGCGGCTGGATTTTAGATATGTATTTAGTTAAATTAGCTTGATTCTTTGTTGATTTTTTGTTATTTTCAGGCGCAGCCTTGGGTAGAGGGCCAGAAGGACCAGCTGGTGTTGCTGCAGGTGACTGAAGAGGATTTGCAGGTAAGCTCACGTGATTATTGAGAGATTTTTCTGACGATTTGTGTTTTTTTCCATGTGCAGGCGCTAGTGAAGGACGAGATGGACCAGGATATTGGCCAGATTTAGCACGAAGATTTGCACGCGAAGCTACTGGCGGCATTTGCATGGCAGGTGAGTAATTTGTTGATTTAGTAGCATAGTTTAGCATTTTTATATTTTTCCAGGTGCAGGAGCAGCTTTATGGCGTTTAGGACCAGATGACGGGCCACGTGGTGCAGCAGAAGATGCAGGAGGAGCTCCAGTTGGAACTGCTAGCGGCTGCGGCTGGATTTTAGATATGTATTTAGTTAAATTAGCTTGATTCTTTGTTGATTTTTTGTTTTTTTTCAGGTGCAGCCTTAGGTAGAGGGCCAGAAGGACCAGCTGGTGTTGCTGCAGGTGACTGAAGAGGATTTGCAGGTAAGCTCACGTGATTATTGAGAGATTTTTCTGACGATTTGTGTTTTTTTCCATGTGCAGGCGCTAGTGAAGGACGAGATGGACCAGGATATTGGCCAGATTTAGCACGAAGATTTGCACGCGAAGCTACTGGCGGCATTTGCATGGCAGGTGAGTAATTTGTTGATTTAGTAGCATAGTTTAGCATTTTTATATTTTTTCCAGGTGCAGGAGCAGCTTTATGGCGTTTAGGACCAGATGACGGGCCACGTGGTGCAGCAGAAGATGCAGGAGGAGCTCCAGTTGGAACTGCTAGCGGCTGCGGCTGGATTTTAGATATGTATTTAGTTAAATTAGCTTGATTCTTTGTTGATTTTTTGTTTTTTTTCAGGTGCAGCCTTAGGTAGAGGGCCAGAAGGACCAGCTGGTGTTGCTGCAGGTGACTGAAGAGGATTTGCAGGTAAGCTCACGTGATTATTGAGAGATTTTTCTGACGATTTGTGTTTTTTTCCATGTGCAGGCGCTAGTGAAGGACGAGATGGACCAGGAGATTGGCCAGATTTAGCACGAAGAATTGCACGCGTTGCTACTGACGGCATTTGCATGGCAGGTGAGTAATTTGTTGATTTTAATAATAATTTTAATATATTTTCAGATACAGCAGCTGCAGACGGACTAGCTTGACGAGATTCTGGACGACGCAGATGAGACGATGCATACGACGCTGGACAAGGAGCTGCTATTTGCTGTTGTGTATTTTCAGGTGAGTATTTGTACTTTTTAGTTGGTTTTATTTTTAGATTTGTTTTATTTTCAGGTATTGGTGCATCAGGCGAGCGGAAATCTGGACAGGACGATGGACGAGATGGTGCAGACGCTGAGAACGAGGCAGAGAGTGCAGGAGGCGCGTCTACTGGAGGCACAGCTGTCGAGGACTGGCCCTCTGGCCAGGCCAGGACAACCGCTGAATAGTGGGCAGGATTCTGGCTTTGCAGGGGCCGCCTGAAATCATATTTCGTTATGATTAGGTAAGTGAATGTTTGCAGAAGTATTAGTATTGGTGTTAGAGTGATTGTTAGTTAGGACCATCATGGGTGCAGTATCAGTTTTCCTTTTTTCTTAGAGCATCAGTGCTATTCGTGCTGTTATCAATTAATTTGAGCAACTCAGATTCCAGACTAGCCATGTTTAGAGCGAGTAGTTCATTTTCCGTGTATTGAATTTGTTCGTTTGGCCCAAGGGGGGGCAGGCTTTCCGGGGGTTTTTTTTTTAGCTATAGACGCTTCCTTAGCTCTGAGAACATCTTGCTTTTCAGTGATCCTGTTGTAGGTCTGGTGACAGTTGTCAGCAATAAGAGCTGGCGCCTTGGAGCCAGGGTTGAGCTGAGGTGGCATCAGTGGTTTGGGCTTTTTTTATCGTTCGTGAGGCGACAAGTTTATCTATTTGCTTTGAGTACCTAGGCCATGGCAAACGTTTAGGGATAAATGGCTTTAGATAAAGTTTTTCAATTTCTTTGTTCTCATGGTCAGACATGGAGTTAAAGAATCTTAGGCAAGCGTCATTGTATATAGTTTCTAGAGGTTTGGCGTTATGTTTTTCTTGAATTTCAGAGTTTGGCAATAGATGTTCGCATTTGTTAGCTTTCTGAGCAGTTTATTGTGAGTTCCGGTGAGCTTTTTGAATAGGGTGTTAGATATAGGCTACCCCATATGGGAATAGCGTATGTCCAAATAGGGACTAAGATTTGCTTGTAGATAGTGACCTTGCAGCGGGTGCTAAGATGGCTTTTAGCTCCCCCGAGCCATTTGTAGCGAGTATAGGTGGACTTGGCTTGAGCACAAAGTTTGGCAATATGGGTTTTAAACAGGGATTGCTATCAACAAGGACTCCCAAGTATCGGCACGAGGACGTATTTTTAATAGGTTTGTTATTAAACTTAACAGTGGCAGCTTTAACAGCAGGTGAGGTAGATCGTCTGGAGAAGAGAACATGAACTGTTTTACTCACGTTGACTGTGAAACACCATTTGTTGGACCAGGTAGAGAACTTGTGTAGGTAATTTTCCGTTTTATTCATGGCTACAAGGGCGTTTTTATCGGTCGAGATGAAAATAGTATCGTCAGCATATGTAGAGAGCAGAGTGTCACCGTGTTTATAGGTCGGGTAATATTCGATCAGGGTTTCATGCTCAATTATGAACTTTGGAATTGGCATGTCTGACGAGTATATGTTGTATAGCAGGGGTCCCAAAACACTACCCTGAGGGATTCCTGCTAAAATTTTCCCATCACGGGACATAATACCATGGTTACCGCGAACGGAGAACGTGCGATCCTTGAGGTAACTGTCCAGAACTTTGTATAGGTTAATAGGTAGTAGCTTTATCAACTTGTTACGCAGACCGCAGTGCCAAACTTTGTCAAACGCTTCTGTAATATCGATGAATATAGCCGATCCATACAGTTTGTCCTCAAAAGCTCTCTGGAGGAATTGTGTAACGCGAGCTAGTTGATGCTCGGCCCCATGAAATTTGCATTTGTATGGATTGTGAAAGACGGTTACATTTAAGCACCCTCTTGGCAAGCAAGGATTCAAGTATTTTTGTTTTGTTTGCCTATGACAAAAAAAACAACACATGTTACTCACTTCTTGCCTATAAGAGGGAATTTTCCTGACAATAAGAGCGCTGCCTCAATGATTTTGCCAACTGCAATGACGCCATGAATCGATATGATTCGAACTGATAACCTGCAAGAAACAATTATACTAATCACTATTAATGAACAATATTTGTAAATACTATATTCTTTATAATTATTGCAGCTTGCAACTTGTTCTTGATCCTCTAGTTGTTTTTATGGTCCTTGGTAAAACCCAGTAAGCATTTATTTACTTGCATGTAAAAAATTTCCCATGTAAATTTCCCACAATTTTTTTTTTGTCCTACCAGTAACACCCAACAAACATTATGTCTTATATATTAATCATTCACACTATTAATAAGCCATTGTAAATTATTTCTAAGCTCGTTTTTATTGTAATTGTATATGCTTCCTGATAGGGGGCGAAAAACAATAAAAGATTGTTGACTCCTTCGGGAGCCAACCACTTGGCTTTGCAACTGCGGCCATACAAGTAAAAAAAAAGAGAGAATTGGAAATTCTCTCCCTTTATCACCTGGCCCGGCTAAGTAACGGCCTGACTCAAATCACGGCCAAAACAATGGACACCTATGGCAAAATAAAAGCTACCCTGGAGGCAAACAAATTTGCCTTTTTTACTCACCAGCCCAGATGGGAACGAGGTGCTAGATTTGCCATCTTGAATGCGAAGCTTAAAATACTTAAAATTAAGGTCCTAGGCAGCCAGGAGGTACGCGTCGAGAGGCAAAGGGAGATTCCCCAATGCAAAAACTGCCTCCTCTTTGGCCATACAGCCAGGTACTGCTGCCTTCCCCCGCTCTGCTCCGTCTGTGCTGGCCAGCACAAATCCGACAAATGCCCCTCTCCTGATGGCCAATCTCCAAAGTGTGGCATCTGCGGAGATGGCCATAGAGCCACCTATAGGAGCTGTGCCTTTTATAAGGCTGAACTGGCAAAATTTGTCGTTGACCAGCGCCCAGAGCGGCAAGAAAGGCAAATGAATCATGAAAAGGAAAGAAAATTTGGGCATGAGACAATGAATATGCAATCTAACGCTAACAAAAACTTACCTGAAGTCCACCAGCAACCGTCTGCACCACCTCGCCAGTCGACCTGTCCAGATTTCCGCTCGTCTAATGCACCAGTACCTGAAAATAAAACAAATCGTAAAATAAAATCAACTAAAATCTACAATTGCTCACCTGAAAATACACTACAGCAAACAGCAGCTCCTGTACAGCGTCGTATGCATCGTCTCATCTACGTCGTCCAGCATCTCGTCAAGCTAGTCCGTCTGCAGCTCGTCCATCTGAAAATAAAATAAAATCATTATCTAAATCTCCGAAAAATCACAAAAACTCACCTGTTAATCCATGTCAGCCAGCAGCAGCACCGCCTGCGAGTCCTCGTGCAGCATCTTGGCAATCATCTGGTCCATCTCGTCCTCTGCTAGCGCCTGCACCTGGAAAAAAACACAAATCGTTAGAAAAATTAAATCAGCAGCAGGTCCTGGTCCTCAAGCAGCGGCTACACCTGAAAGCCAAAAATATCAACAAAAAATCGCTCTAAAAAACCATAAACTTATCTGAAAGCCAGCTGCAGTCTTTAGCAGCACCTTTTGCAGTCCCTCCTACACTTTCTGGTGCTAAATCTCAACTGGCAGCCTTCCCATTGGGTGCAACTAATGCGCCTGCACCTGAAAGAAAGCAAAAATTGTTACAAAAATATACCAAATTAACAAAATACTCACCTGTAAATTACTCGCCTACAGCAGCAACCCCTATTTATACACTAGACGTACCCGAAAACGGAAAAACAACTAAAATTAAAACAACTATAATTATCGACAAAGCTAAAAGTCAGCGGTACTCACCAAATACCAACATGCGGCCAACAAAACTGGCCAAAGCCAAATCACCAGTACCTGAAAACAAACAAAAATTAAATTAATCAACAAACACTTACCTGCAAGCAAACCCGGTCGGGCAGCAACACCAACAAAAATGCAAAACGGATCGTTTCGCAAAACCTTGCAGCAACAAAATCTGCCAAAGGTCGCCAGCTGTTCTCGACCCAACAGCTTTACTCTGTCGTCGCCAGAATACTCCACCGTTCATGAACTCGCCATGTTCCTGCAAGGCATCTGAAATTAATTTTTAAAATGTTCTATGTTAATTATTACTATTGTCAATTTTATATTTTTTTACTTACCTATATTTTCCTATTGTTTACAAATAAATGTCGCTCTCTTTCCAGCTCACATGCGGAAACTTCGCCATCAGACCCATATCGATGACTTATCGATAGGTCATCAACATTTCAGAGCATTATCGATATGCCGGCCAATTCTGGCTAAACCAAAGCCAAAGACTCTGAATCTCAGCCTTATAAAGCTAACTTCTTGCCTTGCTCTCAAATGATGCCTTACGACTCTAGCCAATATTGGCTTATTTTACTTAAATATTTGGTTCTATGTTTTTCCCCACTAAAAGCTAATTGCTCTAAAACTTCTAGCCTATAAAGCTAACTCAACTAAAAGCTAACTGCTCTAAAACTTTTAGCCTTTAAAGCCAAGCCTTGCTCGCAATTGATGCGCCAACGGCCAAGCTAAAAAACTAGTGTTACTCAGACCCAAAATATGGGTCTCCCTACTTTTTTCTCCAGTGTGGGGGAAAACCAGTTTTTTCCCCGACATTAATCGCCACGTTTTTGTAGCCGCCTTAGCACCAAATTCTTATTCGCCAAGTTTATTATTAAAAAATTGCTACCTACTTGACTACTTATGCTAAAAGTAACATAATCTTAAATCTATCATACTACAAACTATCTTACCTAAATCGCTAAAAACTAAATGTTAATCTAATGTCTTATTGTATATTTTTTATTTAGTATTAATCTAGTTTTAAGATAATTTTAATCCCCCCGCCACTGCTGCTGTAACGGCCTTTTAAATTTAAATTTTTGCTATATACCCTTGTAGGTGAAAGACTGAGGCCAGGCGGATCAAACGCCTTACCTTAAAAAGTGGTGTAATTCAAGGTCATGTAAACGCGGCAGAACTCTCCTTGAAGTGATCCAGGCTGACAAGAAACTGGACATCCTGGCGACGGGTGGTAATACTCATTTCCCACACGACCGGCGAAAAAATCCCTCAGCCATTGACTTTGGAGTTTATTCTGGAATAAACCACAACAGATTAACTACTCAAGCTATATGCGAACTATCCTCTGACCACTTACCTGTTTTTGTACACATCACGATGGACCAGCACCCAAACTTACTTCCTGACAATCGAAGACTTTTGCCTGTAGGATCTAACATCAAACTGTTCCAAAACACCCTCAGCGACTCCCTCCACCTAAATATGGAAATCGAATCTGGATTAGACATTGAGGACGCGATTAATATCTTCACAAACAATAGTCACCATGCTGCAGCCCTGGCCACTAAACCTCTACGAAGGGACCTGCCAAATACGAATCGTACCGAATCGGAGGAGCCATACCTATAAATAAAAAAATGCACAAATTATTAAAACAAAAAAATAAAATAAAATTGATATAATGCCTCTCACGAAACTTTGAACGTAAAAAAACATTAAAATATACTAAACAAAGAAATAAGCCTATCAAAAAACAAACACTTAAATAAAAAACTATGTAAAATAGACTCCTCTGATCGGTACAGACCCACAAGCTGTGGCAATTAACCAACAAACTAAAACGGCAGCCCCTTCCTAACTGGCCTCTTAGGATCCCTAGCGGAGTAGACAAGAAGCATGCATGGACAAGATCACCTGAAGGTAAAATGGAGCTGTTTACTGACCAGTTAGAGAAGCGTTTCTCTCCCATCTTGACAAATAGCTCCCTTGACAGGGCCAAAATCAACGAGGGAACAAATGCCATCCTTGCCCAAAAAATGCTCATGGAGTATGCATGTAAAACCCACCACTCCATCGCTAGCTCCTCCGCCAACTTTGACTCCAGCAACTCACCTTTTGTCAAGCCCATCACTCTCTCTGAACTAAAAAAGAGATTGATAGCTTAATCAACAAAAAAGCACCAGGATATGATAGGATCAACAATGCCCTAATCAAAGTTCTCCCACTCAAAGCTATCATCTTCTTACTCAAAATATACAACAGCATCCTACGTTTTGGCCACTTCCCCCTAGTGTGGAAAAAAGCCATAGTTGTCATGGTAAAAAAACCAATTTCTGAAGCTAGCTCGTATCGCCCCATAAGCTTGCTTCCTGCTTTCTCAAAAATACTTGAATCCTTGCTTGCCAAGAGGCTCCTTAAATGTAACCGTCTTTCACAATCCATACCTAACCACCAATTTGGATTCGCAAATTTCATGGGGCCGAGCATCAACTAGCTCGCGTTACACAATTCCTCCAGAGAGCTTTTGAGGACAAACTGTATGGATCGCCTATATTCATCGATATTACAGAAGCGTTGACAAAGTTTGGCACTGCGGTCTGCGTAACAATTGATAAAGCTACTACCTATTAACCTATACAAAGTTCTGGACAGTTACCTCAAGGATCGCACGTTCTCCGTTCGCGGTAACCATGGTATTATGTCCCGTGATGGGAAAATTTTAGCAGGAATCCCTCAGGGTAGTGTTTTGGGACCCCTCTATACAACATATACTCGTCAGACATGCCAATTCCAAAGTTCATAATTGAGCATGAAACCCTGATCGAATATTACCCGACCTATAAACACGGTGACACTCTGCTCTCTACATATGCTGACGATACTATTTTCATCTCGACCGATAAAAACGCCCTTGTAGCCATGAATAAAACGGAAAATTACCTACACAAGTTCTCTACCTGGTCCAACAAATGGTGTTTCACAGTCAACGTGAGTAAAACAGTTCATGTTCTCTTCTCCAGACGATCTACCTCACCTGCTGTTAAAGCTGCCACTGTTAAGTTTAATAACAAACCTATTAAAAATACGTCCTCGTGCCGATACTTGGGAGTCCTTGTTGATAGCAATCCCCTGTTTAAAACCCATATTGCCAAACTTTGTGCTCAAGCCAAGTCCACCTATACTCGCTACAAATGGCTCGGGGGAGCTAAAAGCCATCTTAGCACCCGCTGCAAGGTCACTATCTACAAGCAAATCTTAGTCCCTATTTGGACATACGCTATTCCCATATGGGGTAGCCTAATATCTAACACCCTATTCAAAAACAAAAAGCTCACAAATGCGAACATCTATTGCCCAAACTCTGAAATTCAAGAAAAACATAACGCCAAACCTCTAGAAACTATATACAATGACGCTTGCCTAAGATTCTTTAACTCCATGTCTGACCATGAGAACAAAGAAATTGAAAAACTTTATCTAAAGCCATTTATCCCTAAACGTTTGCCATGGCCTAGGTACTCAAAGCAAATAGATAAACTTGTCGCCTCACGAACGATAAAAAAAGCCCAAACACCACCACTGATGCCACCTCAGCTCAACCCTGGCTCCAAGGCGCCAGCTCTTATTGCTGACAACTGTCACCAGACCTACAACAGGATCACTGAAAAGCAAGATGTTCTCAGAGCTAAGGAAGCGTCTATAGCTAAAAAAAAAACCCCCGGAAAGCCTGCCCCCCCTTGGGCCAAACGAACAAATTCAATACACGGAAAATGAACTACTCGCTCTAAACATGGCTATCTGGAATCTGAGTTGCTCAAATTAATTGATAACAGCACGAATAGCACTGATGCTCTAAGAAAAAAGGAAAACTGATACTCACCCATGATGGTCCTAACTAACAATCACTCTAACACCAATACTAATACTTCTGCAAACATTCACTTACCTAATCATAACGAAATATGATTTCAGGCGGCCCCTGCAAAGCCAGAATCCTGCCCACTATTCAGCGGTTGTCCTGGCCTGGCCAGAGGGCCAGTCCTCGACAGCTGTGCCTCCAGTAGACGCGCCTCCTGCACTCTCTGCCTGTTCTCAGCGTCTGCACCATCTCGTCCATCGTCCTGTCCAGATTTCCGCTCGCCTGATGCACCAATACCTGAAAATAAAACAAATCTAAAAATAAAACCAACTAAAAAGTACAAATACTCACCTGAAAATACACAACAGCAAACAGCAGCTCCTTGTCCAGCGTCGTATGCATCGTCTCATCTGCGTCGTCCAGAATCTCGTCAAGCTAGTCCGTCTGCAGCTGCTGTATCTGAAAATATATTAAAATTATTATCTAAATCAGCAATAAAACACAAAACCACCTGGCCCGTCGTCTGGTCCTAAACGCCATAAAGCTGCTCCTGTACCTGGAAAAAATATAAAAATGTTAAAAAATACTACTAAACCAACCAATTATTCACCTGCCATACAAATGCCGCCAGCCGCAACACATTCTTCTATTCCAGACGCACCTGAAAACGAAGAAAAAACAAAGTTAAATTTAACTACAAATATTGGAAAAACTAAAAGCCAACAATACTCACCTAAAAACTCAACGCGGCCACCTGCATCCCATGGAGTCTAGGTAAGTACCTCGACCTGAAAATAAAAATAAGCAAAAACATCAACCTAAAAAATACTTACCTGCAAGCAGCTGTTCCCGTCCTAACAGCTTTACTCTGTCGTCGGTGGAGGTCTCCAGTGATGATTCAGCAGCCATGTTCCTGTAAAATAATAATAATTAATTTATAATTTCCAATATTTGTTAATCTTATTGTCAATTTTTATACTTATGTCACATTTTTCTAATTGTTTGTTTACATTTTGGAAATATATCGCCTTCTCTTTTCAGCCACATGCGCCGCCACCTGTTGCTGTATCGATTTCTTATCGAATAAGTATTGAGCAGCAACAGTGAGCGCACACGCAATAATGAGCACTCACTCCAGTGTTGCCCTAAAAATACCACAAAAAATGCCAGTTTCCCTACATTTCTCGCTCTAGCGCCCTATGCACTTCTCTACTTACTCTATTAGTGCCCTCTGCACTCGCCAATCCCCCTATTAAGACCCCTTGCACCGGAAAATTAAATTTAAAATTCTTATTGCTAAAACCTAATACTTACTTATGCTAAATACTTAAAACTACTTACGCCATAATTATCTCTAAAAAAACACTAAATTCTAAATGTCATTGTCTATTTTATTATTATACATTCATTGTTAGTAATTAAGTTAGTTTATAAGTTATTTTATATTGTCCCTTCCCTGCTGCTGTAACGGCCCTATTTTTAAATTTCTGTTTTTGTCTCTAGAAGATGAAAGGATAGAAAATTAAGCGGCCTCAATCTGAGGCCAGGCGGATCAAACGCCTTATCTTAAAAAAAAAACGCCTGATGACACAAATTAATAGAAGATAATTATGCCTAAAAATATCCTAAAATTTTCAATCACGCCCATAAAATATTTCTATTGGACATTTGTATCTCACTGTTAATTAACATTTGGACATCTCTCTGCCTCCAGTTACAGTGCAGTCTGGATTCAAGTTATGTTAATGAACTTAGCCGCAAATATAAATCTGTGAGAAATTTCCAAATTATATGATATTATATATATTCTAGACCACTTTGGACTAGTCTTAATTCATTTTTCACTTTATTATGCTTTCAGCACTTATTGTAAATTGCTGTATTTAATGACCCTTGTTATAGATTCTAAGGTCTTAGAATGAGAACAATAAAGGAGCCAATGGCCAGTCGGCCATTGGTGCTAGTTTGAGAATTCGCCTCAACACAAAGAAAAAAACAAAGAAAAAAGCTCCGCTATAAATTGTTAAAAAAATATAGTAAAGGTGGGAATTAATTGCCCAAATAAATCTTAAAAATAGTGTTTCAAGGCTCTTCACTAGTGTGCCACGGAAAATTGCCAATTTCCTAGCTAATTATTTAAATAAATGACAATTTAATATTATTGTGTTGTTATAACCTAAAATGATTTATGTAAGAGGCTGGCAATCGAAAAAATTTTTTCACTTGGGTATGTATTAGTGTATATACATACCCCTAAGTTCTCTCTCAGCCCTTTTATACATAACACATATACACACACACACTATGGAAGGCGGTGACACACAGTTTTTCTTCTCACCAAGTACGGTCGCGTAGTTCAAGTCGTTCCGAAATCTCGTCAAATAAAGGAGCTTCCTGAGACCTGAGAACATACACAATTGTTAACCAGAGTCGGTTAGGGGTGGTGCTACGTACCAAACACCTGCGGGCTCAATCGGGAGCCACTACTCCACCTGGCTTCATAGTTCGTAGTTCGATAGCATCAGCTGTTCAGCAGTGTTGGTCAACGTATTCGGACACAGCTGATACGGGTAGCAGACCTGTAAGCTTACAGCCCGTAACAGCGTACGTAAGCGGTGCATGCTTTCAGGCTGCACCATTTGGCGATCGTTGGAATTTTTAAAATTTTCTAAATTTCGAATCTACTGAATCTATAGATTGATAACGGCCAGCATTGGCCCCTGCCGCTGTGGCAATGCCGGTCAGTCAAATGGAGTACGAAGAGGATGGGCAAAGGGCTTCTGCCCTTTAAAACAAAAAGAAAGGCTCAGTTAAAGCATAGACCAGATGCTATTATTCTGCATAGCACTGAAGGGGTCTTATATAGCGATATGCTCAAAATGGTAACCAGAAGCCAAGATGAAAAAATTAAAGCCGTTGGAGGAAATGTTACCAAGGTGAGGCGCACAGCGAATGGCGACTTACTCCTCGAGCTAAGTAAGGAAAGAGCAGATAACCTTCATAAGCTAAAAGAAGATATTGGCAATGTGCTGGGCGCCAAGTTCGAAACTCGCGCTCTCACAGATAATATAAGGCTGGAAATACTGGACCTAGACAACGAGACAACCGTAGAAAAGATAGTAGCAGCCTTTTCTACCAAGTTGAAAATTGACCTAGAGCCAGGCGCTGTCAAAAGTCTCTGCCCATCATACCGTGATACCCAGAAAGCGCTCATATATGTTCCGGCAACAACCGCAGAGACAATCGTCAAGGCCAATAAGATTACGGTGGCATAGTCAGTGTGCCGAATCAGAATTAATAATGCCCCAGTTAGATTCTACAAGTGCCTAAAAACTGGCCATGTCGCTGCCAAATGTAATAGCGACGTTGACAGAAGTGGCTGGTGCTTAAAATGCGGAACCAGCGGTCATAAAATTCGGGACTGCTGTAACGAGGCCAAATGTTTTCTATGTGCAGCAGAAGGACTGACTTCACTCTCACATGTAGTCAGCTGGCAGCCCAGAGATGCCCCCTACCGCAAACCAGGCGCGGTCTCATCCACATCCGAGACCCCGTTGCTACAAGCAATCAAAACATGACTGTCTACAGCTGTACTTCCACCAAGTCTAAATCCAAGCTTCAGTGAGCCTTAGACGATCTCAGCAGACGCACGTACCGAGCCATTTTAAGCTGACTTCAAGCCTGGCTTAATGGTAGCAGTCTAACCAATGCCAAAGGGAGAGCACTTTAGAGGCATTTGCAACACTTGATATAGCTTTGCTTAACGTAGGATCCAAAATACTTCAATAGAGCGGACTCGGCCATAATAGACCTGACTTTCGTCAGGAAAGTCTTATAGTCACACTGGCAAATTGCTAATGATAAACTACAAGTCCGAAACATTGAACGTGCAGGTATTTTCAGCATTAATTGAGAGGGCCAATTCTTGCGGAACTCGGCTGGCGTGATGGCCGAACAGCTCTATAGCAACCTGGACGCAGCCTGCAGTGCAAGCATGACGCAAATAAAGAATTATAGAAGACATCAACCTGTATTCGAAGTGGATGCGGGATTGCGTCAATCGGCACCGGAATCGACCGAGAATGAGCGATATTTGCAACAATATCAAGAGGCGACAGCAGTACTCCAGAGGAGAGAAGCGACAACAGCAAATGAGACATGCACAGCAAAATGAGCAATGAAAATGCACAGCAGTACCTCCAGGAGGAGGAGAAGCGACAACAGCAAATTGAGTAACATCGCCAGCAGCAAAATGAGCAAATGCAACGACAACGCCGTCAATATCAAGACCGAGAGCTGGATCTACTGGAACAGATGCAACAGCGATCAAACAATCCACTGCAGCAACAGATTCCCGAATGGGCCAGACAGGATGATCAGAATTCGTATAATCCATATAATACATGTCAATTGTACAGTAGCCTCATCCCAGTGGAGGATGAAATTCGTGAAAATCGACAGCGTCTGCAGTGGCAGCAACAGCTTTTCGATGACTATGAGCAGCAACCACCGACTGATTATATTGTTGCCAATTCACATCAGAATCACCGGGAGCGCCGTCAAGAGGAGCGTCGTGAGCGGGAGCGCCAACATCGCGAACGTCTCCATCAGAAACGTATCCATCAGGAACGTCTCCAATGGGAACGCCGTCAAATGCAGGAGCGTCGTGAGCAGGAGCGTCGTGAGCAGGAGCGTCATGAGCGGGAACGTCTCCATTGGGAACGCCGTCGTGAGCAGGAGCGCCGTGAGCTGGAACGTCGTGAGCAGGAGCGTCGTGAGCAGGAGCGCCGTGAGCAGGAACGCCGTGAGCAGGAGCGCCGTGAGCAGGAGCGTCGTGAGCAGGAGCGCCTTGAGGAGGAGCGCCGTGAGCAGGAGCGCCGTGAGCAGGAGCGTCGGGAGCATATTTATATAAAAAAAAAATTTTAGGTCTACCACCTTTATATAAAAAAGTATAATTCAGTGCATCATTAATACAGTGGAAATTAAAAAAACAAGTAATAGAGGAAAATTAATCAAAAGCATTACTTTTGCCAGATCGCCCATAGGAAGAAAGGAAGTCAAATGGCTTGTGTGTTCCCCTTTGACTTCGACACTCAGTAATCCATGAAGTAATTCCAACGCCGTGGATAGACAACAAAATGAAATCCGGACTATTTTATATGATGTGTCTGTTGTGGAGGATCTTGTAATTTTGGTATTGTAAAGATTAAGGAAAAATAATTTTATTATATTTAGACGGGAAAATAAAATTTTAAAATCTTATGCTGACGTAAAGAAAACAAATAAGGAATATAAATGTTTTCTGACTGAAACGACTTCATCTTAATGATTCCGAAAAGCGCTCAGTTCATAAGATGCAGAAATATTTTAAAGCGTTTTAAATTTTTAAATGCTTTAAAGGAGAAGGAATAAATTAAAGCGTTTTAAATTTTTAAATGCTTTAAAGGAGAAGGACCAGGGAGAAAGAAGTAAAAGTTGAACTTGTTCCTTTGACTGCTGCGAAGCAAGTGAAGTCGATTGTGAGCTGAGGTCGAACGAAAACTTTTAGTGCCAGTGCCGCCTACTTGACCACAATTAATATTATCCAGTTTTGGAAAATCGTAGAAAGTAGTGTTGGAAAACGTGAAACACACTCGGGTCAAATTTTAGTGTTGCATTTGTTAGAGCTTGGAAACTATCGATAGTGGCGTGATTCGATATTTTCAATGTTTTAGGAGCAAAATTTAATTACAATGAGTATCATTTTCAAAAAAAATGAATACAATTTTGCTTAACCTAATATTAATAACCAAAATTATATAGTTTTAGCCTTTCAAGTTATATAAATATTTACCAATTAATTATCAAAAAAAAAATTTACCTGTTTTGATTTTGTTTGAATTAAAATTAAATTAACTGTAAGATTCCAATTATTTAAAGTCTGTTAAATGCTCATGCATGTATCGATTGTTAGTAATAAGTATCGATTGTTAGTAATAAGTATCGATTGTTAGTAATAAGTATCGATTGTTAGCGATAAGTCCTCGATAGGTTGAGAGACGGCGTCTCTCTTCTCTTCCGGCGATGCAACGAGGAAGTTGCATCTGCGCAAAACCCAAAGATTAAATCCGACCAATACAAACCAATCTTTATAATTTTTACTTAATAATTAGGTGTGTACAACTCAAAAGTGGGATGACCACCCGAAAGAATACATATTTCGGGACACGGCACGCCACACGTTCCACATCTAGGACGGCCGCCTCCACGCCCACCGCTGTTAGTGCACCCACTGCTGTGATTACCGCTGCAGTACCGGCGCCACAGGAGCCGCCGCTGCTGCACCTGCCGCTGCAGTACCGAGAACCGCTGTGCCGACTGCTGACACACGCGCCCCTGCCGGTCCCGCCGCTGCTGGGCCAACTGCTGATATACTCGCCCCTGCCGGGCCAGCCACTGCTGGTCCAACTGCCGACATACGAGCCCCTGCGGGGCTAACTGATGCCACATTCGCCCCTGCCGGGCCCGCCGCTGCTGGGCCAACTGCTGATATACTCGCCCCTGCCGGGCCCGCAGCTGCTGGGCCAACTGCCGCCATACGAGCCCCTGCCGGGCTAACTGATGCCACATTCGCCCCTGCCGGGCCCGCCGCTGCTGGGCCAACTGCCGCCACACTCGCCCCTGCCGGGCCCGCCGCTGCTGGGCTAACTGATGCCACATTCGCCCCTGCCGGGCCCGCCGCTGCTAGGCTAACTGATGCCACATTCGCCCCTGCCGGGCCCGCCGCTGCTGGGCCAACTGCTGATATACTCGCCCTGCCGGGCCCGCCGCTGCTGGGCCAACTGCTGATATACTCGCCTCTGCCGGGCCCGCCGCTGCTGGGCCAACTGCCGCAATACGAGCCCCTGCCGGGCTAACTGATGCCACATTCGCCCCTGCCGGGCCCGCCGCTGCTGGGCCAACTGCTGATATACTCGCCCCTGCCGGGCCCGCCGCTGCTGGGCCAACTGCCGCCATACGAGCCTATGCTGGGCTAACTGATGCCACATTCGCCCCTGCCGGGCCCGCCGCTGCTGGGCTAACTGATGCCACATTCGCCCCTGCCGGGCCCGCCGCTGCTGGGCCAACTGCTGATATACTCGCCTCTGCCGGGCCCGCCGCTGCTGGGCCAACTGCCGCCATACGAGCCCCTGCCGGGCTAACTGATGCCACATTCGCCCCTGCCGGGCCCGCCGCTGCTGGGCTAACTGATGCCACATTCGCCCCTGCCGGGCCCGCCGCTGCTGGGCCAACTGCTGATATACTCGCCCTGCCGGGCCCGCCGCTGCTGGGCTAACTGATGCCACATTCGCCCCTGCCGGGCCCGCCCCTGCCGGGCTAACTGATGCCACATTCGCCCCTGCCGGGCCCGCCGCTGCTGGGCCAACTGCCGCCACACTCGCCCCTGCCGGCCCGCCGCTGCTGGGCCAACTGCTGATATACTCGCCCCTGCCGGGCCAGCCACTGCTGGTCCAACTGCCGACATACGAGCCCCTGCGGGCTAACTGATGCCACATTCGCCCCTGCCGGGCCCGCCGCTGCTGGGCCAACTGCTGATATACTCGCCTCTGCCGGGCCCGCCGCTGCTGGGCCAACTGCCGCCATACGAGCCCCTGCCGGGCTAACTGATGCCACATTCGCCCCTGCCGGGCCCGCCGCTGCTGGGCCAACTGCTGATATACTCGCCCCTGCCGGGCCCGCCGCTGCTGGGCCAACTGCTGATATACTCGCCTCTGCCGGGCCCGCCGCTGCTGGGCCAACTGCCGCCATACGAGCCCCTGCCGGGCTAACTGATGCCACATTCGCCCCTGCCGGGCCCGCCGCTGCCGGGCCAACTGCCGCCACACTCGCCCCTGCCGGGCCCGCCGCTGCTGGGCCAACTGCCGCCATACGAGCCCCTGCCGGGCTAACTGATGCCACATTCGCCCCTGCCGGGCCCGCCGCTGCTGGGCTAACTGATGCCACATTCGCCCCTGCCGGGCCCGCCGCTGCTGGGCTAACTGATGCCACATTCGCCCCTGCCGGGCCCGCCGCTGCTGGGCCAACTGCTGATATACTCGCCTCTGCCGGGCCCGCCGCTGCTGGGCCAACTGCCGCCATACGAGCCCCTGCCGGGCTAACTGATGCCACATTCGCCCCTGCCGGGCCCGCCGCTGCTGGGCCAACTGCTGATATACTCGCCCCTGCCGGGCCCGCCGCTGCTGGGCCAACTGCCGCCATACGAGCCTATGCTGGGCTAACTGATGCCACATTCGCCCCTGCCGGGCCCGCCGCTGCTGCATCCGCCCCTGCTGGGCCAACCGCTGACACACTCGCCCCTGCCGGGCCCGCCGCTGCTGCATCCGCCCCTGCCGGCCCGGCGCTGGTGGGCCAACCGCTGACATACTCGCCCTGCCGGGCCCGCCGACGCTGGGCCAACTGCCGCCATACAAGCCCCTGCTGGGCCAACTGCTGACATACTCGCCCCTGCCGGGCCCGCCGACGCTAGGCTAACTGATGCCACATTCGCCCCTGCCGGGCCCGCCGCTGCTGGGCCAACTGCTGATATACTCGCCCTGCCGGGCCCGCCGCTGCTGGGCCAACTGCTGATATACTCGCCTCTGCCGGGCCCGCCGCTGCTGGGCCAACTGCCGCAATACGAGCCCCTGCCGGGCTAACTGATGCCACATTCGCCCCTGCCGGGCCCGCCGCTGCTGGGCCAACTGCTGATATACTCGCCCCTGCCGGGCCCGCCGCTGCTGGGCCAACTGCCGCCATACGAGCCTATGCTGGGCTAACTGATGCCACATTCGCCCCTGCCGGGCCCGCCGCTGCCGGGCCAACTGCCGCCACACTCGCCCCTGCCTGGCCCGCCGCTGCTGGGCTAACTGATGCCACATTCGCCCCTGCCGGGCCCGCCGCTGCTGGGCCAACTGCTGATATACTCGCCCCTGCCGGGCCCGCCGCTGCTGGGCCAACTGCTGATATACTCGCCTCTGCCGGGCCCGCCGCTGCTGGGCCAACTGCCGCCATACGAGCCCCTGCCGGGCTAACTGATGCCACATTCGCCCCTGCCGGGCCCGCCGCTGCTGGGCCAACTGCTGATATACTTGCCCCTGCCGGGCCCGCCGCTGCTGGGCCAACTGCTGAGATACTCGCCTCTGCCGGGCCCGCCGCTGCTGGGCCAACTGCCGCCATACGAGCCCCTGCCGGGCTAACTGATGCCACATTCGCCCCTGCCGGGCCCGCCGCTGCTGGGCCAACTGCTGATATACTCGCCCCTGCCGGGCCCGCCGATGCTGGCCAACTGCTGACCCATGGAAGAGATGCCCGCTTTAGTGCCCTCCGTATCGACTGCCGCGGCCGCCATCACACCGGCCACTTCCGCCTCCCCCAGCTTGCATCGGCGGAATTCCTGATAAGTACAAAATTTCATTATTCGTTTCATTTGCCCCTACATACTAATAAAAGTGTGAGGTTTTCCCGCTTCTCCATAGCGACCTACACACTTTTACATATTGTATGTACATACCTGACCTGTTTCAAGGGTCCATGGTAGTTCCTAATCCTTAGCGTGTTTGTCCAACGTTCTCGTTTTCCATTACATTTCCATTTCTTTATTTATATTTTTCCCCGCACTTGTCCAAATCCACCTCTTTTACATATGCATTCACATGTACATGTAATTTCCACAGCTGTTTGCCAAGTCCGCGTAAAGGGTTAAAAAACAAAAAAAAATATTAAAGTGTTATAAAAAATAGAAAAAAAATAATAATCCAAGTGTTCACCGCGTTTCTTATGTGTTGAAATAATTATTTTAATGCCAAACTAATTGCCGCACGCGCGTATCTACGTACATACACACATCGTCATCTGTTGATGTACGCGCATATGTACATATCCATGTACATATGTATAATCCCTTCACACATTTACCACAACACAAAAGGCCAAAAAGTATTGTTTTTTTTTAATAGCACTTAACGTATGCACCGCGATTTCTTGCGCGTTCGAATTAGGTGCGAAATTAATTCCCAACGCGCGTCTTTGGAAACCGGTGCACTTGCTTACATATGTACATACATACTTACATAGTCATACATTGCACATATGTATGTACATATCCACAACACATAATCCATTTCGGTGTCGCGCATTGATTTAACACCACCCCACCTCCAATTAAATGACAATTACTTACGTTATTTTTTTTTGTTGTGAACAACGCGTGTGCACATATATCTATATACTCACCTGTGTACTTATGCATGTACGTACATACATAGATCAAGCATTTATCCACATGCATTGATCGTTTGTTTTGTTTGCCTTCGCGCACAACACTCGCGGCGTGTAAAAGCGTTCTTTTGTTATTGGTTTTCTCCTTTTTGCACAACCACAAAAAAAAATTATTAACATAATTAAACAACAACATCAAAATATAAACAACGGCCGACAGCTGTTCTCGGAGTAGTGGTGACACGTGAGTCGAGTCGTGATATCGATAGGCGGCTCAAGCGCGCCAAGTTCAAATCACATTATTTCCGATTCCCTTTTTTTCGCCTAACTATATATCCGCCCATATTTATAACTAAATACATATATATTTTTCCAGCACTATCGTGCCCACATTTATATATCCGTCCATATTCATAAATTATATATATATAATTTTTTCCGGCCAGTATTTTGCGCACATATATATCCGCCCATATTTATAAATAAATACATATATATTTTTTCCAGCACTATCGCGCCCATATTTATATATCCATTCATATTCAAAAATTATAAATATATTTTTTCCGGCCAGCCTTTTGCGCTCATATATATATCCGCCCATATTTATAAATAAATACATATATATTTTTTCCAGCACTATCGGGCCCATATTTATATATCCATTCATATTCAAAAATTATAAATATATTTTTCCGGCCAGCCTTTTGCGCTCATATATATATCCGCCCATATTTATAAATAAATACATATATATATTTTTTCCAGCACTATCGGGCCCATATTTATATATCCATTCATATTCAAAAATTATAAATATACTTCTTCCGGCCAGCCTTTTGCGCTCATATATATATCCGCCCATATTTATAAATAAATACATATATATATTTTTTCCAGCACTATCGGGCCCATATTTATACATCCGTCCATATTTATAAATTATATATATAATTTTTTCCGGCCAGTATTGTGCGCACATATATATATATCCAGATCCAGATCTATACAAAAACGTATTTTCTTTTATCCTATACATCTTTATTTATATATTTCCTCCGTGTTTTGTTTTATACGTACTTCCAGCGTTACTTACGAATCCATACAAACTTGTTTTGTAATCATTTAGCTTGTCTACGTGCAAGTTTTGATCCGCACTCGTGCGTTCGTATATTGTTCCGCATCTATCCCCATTCAAAGGGCTCCGTTTCCGAGCCGCACGCGAGATAATTCTCCCGCAATCCTGCGGTGCACAGTGAGAAAGCTCTTGCGTCCTCATACAGTCCACTTCTCATTTCCTCAAATTTTCCTCATTTTCTCAAAACCCACAAACTCGGTGTTCAACGGTAAGGTCGTCCCCTGAGTATGTCCACGGAGCCGTCCAAGACTGCGCCGAAGTCTAACGGTCTTTCGTCTCCCTCTTCAACTCCGGAGAAGGTTCGGCCTCCGATAACTCCGGCGACCGTGAAGCGTACGGATATTTCGCGCAAGTTTTCGTCTGTTCGCAGCCGCAGCGAATCCCCAAGATCCCGTCCGTCTTCGTCCAGCCTCCCTCAGGGTCGCAGATTCTCGGTTAAAGACTCGAGTGAACACAAAGGTCGTTCCAAGCTTTCAACCCAGACCCAGATCCCGCACGTTGTTGTGACGCACTGTTCTGACGCTCCCGTCACCCGATCCGTATCACAACAGCGCAGAGAACACTCCAGAATGTCCCTCTCCGATTTCATTCTGGCGTGCGACGCATTGACTCTGTTCGAAGCTCGGGAGAGTGAAGCTCTAACTTCTGAAGTGCCCTTGTTTTCCCTTAAAATGCACTTAGAGCAGCTCAAATCGCTGTGGTCAACTGTCGAGATGGAACACTCCCGTTGTCACAAGGCCTTGACAGTCCAAACCGACGAGGAAAGCTTGGCAAACATAAGCCGCATCAAGGCGAAGCACGAATACGCCTATGCGGCGTATGTGCGATGCGGGACGTTGTTTGGAGAACGCATCGAACAGCTCTCGGCACAGATGACGAGTCTTATGCGTCAGCCCACCGCTCCGTCGAGGCCGGCGGGGCATAGAGTTCCTCCGTGTGAGGTGGAGACATTTGATGGCGACAGCCTAGCATGGCCCACATTCCGCGATTTGTTCGCCGCCATTTATATCGCCAACCCGTACTTGTCACAAGTGGAGAAGCTCTATCACCTGAACACCAAGACGCGAGGGGAAGCGAGAACCATCGTAGCTAAGTCCCCCCTGACGAATGAGGGTTTCCAGGCCGCGTGGGAGAACCTCACCGCACGGTACGAAAATAGCCGTCTGCTTGTCATGACTCAAGCCAGACAACTCCTTCAGATTCCCGCCGGTGGCACAAGAGTCGGGCAAATCCTTGCGAGAGCTGCAGACTGCGTTTCAAGGGGGTCTTACCGCGCTTGAGCGTTCGGGTGTTAGTACGGAGAATTGGGATGTCCTACTTATCGCCATCTGCACTAGCAAATTGCCGAAGGCCACAATCCTCCTGTGGGAGCAATCAGTGCCAAATAAGACTGTCGTCTCAAATTGGTCCGATTTGAACCAATTTCTTACCGATCGGTATCGTGTCCTGGATGCCACCGAAGAACATAAGTCGGGCCCAAGTGTGCAAGCCATCCCCTTTGGCCCCCGCAAATCCTCTGCAACGATGAAGGTCCAAGCGTTCCCCGCGAAAGCCCAGCTCAAACCGGCTTCTTGTAAGCTGTGCCAACGGGAGAATCACCCAATACGGCTCTGCCCTAGTTTTCTTGATATGCCTGTTCACAGGCGGCTGGAAACCATTAGACAGCAGGGACTTTGTCTGAACTGTTTTGCCCGCGGTCATCAAGTGAAGGGCTGCTCCAGTGCGCATAATTGCCATACCTGCAAGGAACGTCATCATACGCTGTTGCATCCTCGTGATGTGTCCGTGTCCTCGCCGTCCGCTGCGCAAGTCCCACCATCCAGCGCCACAGAGGGTCCGTCCACGAGCAACCAGCTCACAAATGCTCAAAGTTATTTTGCATCTACCCCAGGCAGAGGCCTTTAGGCACTGCGATTGTCACGCTGCACCATCGTGGTGTGGATCACCATATTCGGGCGTTGATCGACTCTGGGGCCGATTCAACTTTTCTCTCCGAGCGTGTCTTCAGCATAGTCCAGCCCCCCTTCTACCAGTAGACGCTGCGTTACTGGCATGGGGCCAGAGTGATGGAGGCTGCGCCGACAAGGTGTGTCTGCTATTGCTGTCTCCCCCGTGTGACAGACTGAACAAGATCGAGGTCTCCGCCCTGGTCGTATCCAAATTGTCAGGGGCCATTCCAACAGCTCCATTCCTTAATACGGTTCCGACGCAGTGCCTCGATCGCCCCCTGGCTGACCCGTACTACAACAAGCCCGCGCCTATTGACATGATTATCGGTGTTGACCTGTTTCCCCACATCCTCGGAGAACGGATCAAAAAGGATATTGGTGAGTTCGTCGGGCTAGAAACCATCTTTGGATGGGTTCTGTGTGGAGCTATCATGCCTGACCCTCCGGTTGTCTCGATCAGTTTTCGCGGCACAGGACGCGAGTTAGGCCAGAAGCAAAACTTGATGTACTCCTCACCAAGTTTTGGGAGGTGGAAGACCTTCCCGCAAACCGGAAAAGGAGGATGACGTATTCTGCGAGCGGAACTTCCAGGAGACCACCCAAAGAGGAAAGGACGGTCGATATGTTGTGTCCCTACCCTTCAAAGGTCCGAATAGCGTTGACTTGGGCCACTCAAGACCGATCGCGCTGGCTCAATTCCTGCGGAATGAAGCACGCCTTCTCAAGGATCCCGTCCTAAAAACGCCAGTACGATGCCATTATTCAAGAGTACGAGGAATTGGTCACATGATGGGTGACGCCGCCTCAAGGTGGGAAAAACTTCTATCTCCCCCATCACGCGGTGTTTAAGCCCGATAGCACCACCACTAAGGTACGCGTGGTATTTAACGCGTCGAGCCCCTCCACACAAGCGTCAGCCTCAACGATGTCTTGCACACCGGCCCCACTCTTCAGGCCGACCTCCACGCTTCAGGTTACTGAAATGGCGGTTCTTTCAATTCGTTTTCAACGCCGACATAACGCAGATGTATCGACAAATCCGAGTCGACCCCAGGCATACCCCCTTTCAGCGAATCCTCTACCGAAACAGCTCGGCAATATTCAGATTATGAGTTACAAACTGTCACGTTTGGGGTTAACTGCGCGCCATTCTTGGCGATCTGAGTCCTTTTACAACTGGCACAAGACGTGCAAGCGATGTATCCTCAGGCGAGCGAAATCCTTCGGAACTACATGTATGTGATGATGTCCTTGCCGGCGCTCACACTGAAGCCGACGCCCGTCTCGCCATACGAGAGCTTCAAGCGACCCTCCAATCTGCGGGCTTCCCGCTTCGAAGTGGACTTCCAATAAGAAGGAAGTACTTCAAGCCATTCCGAGAGAGCACCTGCTGCGAGAGGACTTTCTCGAGCTGGAAGACGCGAGCACGGCAAAAACCTTGGGCATCCGCTGGCAAGCTGCCGAAGACGTCTTCTTCTTCACCGTAGCGGACCCCCCCTTGAAGGAGTCGATCACCAAGAGGCAGTTCTGTCCCATATCGCTAAACTCTTTGACCCCGCTGGTTGGCTAGCCCCATTTGTCATCCGAGCGAAGATATTCATGCAACAAATCTGGCTTACCGAACTGGGCTGGGATGATGTTCTGCCGCCTCTCCTGCTGCAGCAATGGCACGAATTCCTGCAGGATTACCCAGGCCTCAGTCGACTCCGCATTCCCCGTTGGCTAAACACCAGCGATAAGCTCTCGTGGGAGCTTCATGGCTTCTGTGACGCGTCACAGAAAGCGTATGGAGCAGCCCTATATGTGCGGGTTCGGTGCGGCGATCAAGTAGCCGTCCATTTATTAACGGCTAAGACCCGTGTAGCTCCAGTCAAAACAGTCTCACTGCCTCGGCTGGAGTTGTGCGGAGCGGTTTTACTAGCCGATCTCTGGGCGTCGATCGTTCCTGAACTCCCAATCCCACCTGCAACCTCCCAGTTTTGGACCGACTCTACCATCGTGTTGGCTTGGCTCAATAAACCCCCGTGCAGTTGGTCCACCTTCGTGGCCAATCGGGTATCCAGCATCTCCAAAAGCACCAGTGGCCAAAGCTGGTCACATGTGCGCTCCGAGGACAACCCCGCTGATCTGGCGAGCCGTGGGTCTCCGCGGCCGAGTTATCGGCCAGCAGACTCTGGTGGCATGGCCGGACTGGCTCCAGCGAGCCCCCGAGTATTGGCCAACTCCCCATAACGAACTCCCAGACACCCAGCTGGAGCAACGAGTCCAGTGCCACACCACCGCGACCACCCTACTCGAGGACGTCAGCGAACGTTTCTCGGATTATGGTAGGGCATTACGAGTCATCGCGTACATCCTACGCTTCGCCACCAAAAGGATTTCGACGCCTTCCACGGTTCACCTCACCAATGACGAACTTCTCTCCGCCGAGCGCGCCTTGATTCGGACCTCTCAGCGTCGGGAATACCTCGCGGAGATACGGGCCCTGGGGAAGGGCGACCCCTGCCATCATCCAGCACGCTACTCAATCTGAATCCATTTCTCGATCAGCATGGGTTACTCCGCGCCTGCGGACGACTCCGGGCCGCCGAGTCCCTCCGATATGATGAACGTCACCCTATTCTCCTCCCCTATAGTACTCATTTCACTCGCCTGCTTGTCGAATTCGCCACCGCATCACGTTGCATGGCGGCAATCAACTGATGGTGCGGTATCTGCGCACCAAATTCTGGATCCCACGGATCAAGAACATGGTGAAGTCCCACCTCAAGGGTGCAAAGTCTGCATCGTTCATCGTCGACGACTACAGACCCAGATGATGGGTGATCTCCCTCGAGAACGGATCACGTACTCCAGGCCCTTCACCCACACGGGCATTGATTTCGCAGGGCCGTTCGAGATCAAAAATTACACCGGGCGTGCGTGTCTCATAACTAAGGGTTATGTCTGCGTCTTCGTGTGTTTCAGCACGAAGGCAATCCATCTCGAGGCTACCTCCGACCTCACCACTGAAAGATTTCTTGCAGCCTTCTCTCGGTTTGTCGCACGGAGACAATGCCCCCAGCGCGCATTTACTCGACAATGGCAAAACATTCGTAGGGCCTCAAAGGCGCTCGAACAAGATTTCCTGAACGCCACCAAGCTTGATATAATGAAGGCATTTCCCCAGCACATTTTATCCTGGCAGTTCATTCCGCCAAGCGCCCCATATGGAGGACTGTGGGAAGCAGGGTCAAAAGTTTTAAGACCCTGTTTTACAAGTCTTCGTCACTGTCAAATACACCTTCGAGGAACTTTCCACTCTCCTGTGCAGGATCGAAGCGTGCCTAAACTCCAGGCCAATCTCTCCCATGAGCGAGGATCCAGAGGACCTGCTGGCCCTAAGCCCGGGACATTTCCTGATTGAGGACCGCTCTTATCCATTGCGGAACCGGAAATTCTGGTCGAGCCTATGTCACTGATCAACCGATGGCAGCGACTGAAGGCAATCCAGCAGGCTTTCTGCCGCCGCTGGAAGAGTGAGTACCTCAAGGAGCTTCACAAACGGAACAAGTGGAAGTCACCGACTCGCAGCATCCAGACCGGCGACCTCGTGATCGTGTCCGAAGATCATCTCCCCTCCAACGAGTGGCGCTTAGGGCGAATTGAGCGCACTCTGCCCGGGGCTGACGGTCTCGTCCGAGTGGCTGATGTCACCACCGCGCGTGGGTCTATCCGAAGACCCGTAGCGAAGCTTATTCTGTTGCAAGACAGCAGGAGTCCTGAGCCTAAAACCGTATCGTGACTCCCAATCCCTCTATGTTCCCTCCGAATGTCCTCGTCTCCGTGCATGTTGTTCGTTCCCGCGCATAGACTAATCCACTCCCCCCTACGTAATTTCTTTCGTTACAGTTCGTTCAGCTCCCCCCTTCATAGCGACATGGCCCCCACACGTCTGCCGCACCACCGCAGCAAACGAGCTGCTCCGCAGGGCACGAACGTGTACCGATGCCGGGTCTGTCGGGGGTTCATGCACTCCGGCAGTGTCAGCGCTTCCTAAACCTCCGAGGGGAAAAGCGGCTCCAGGCGGTGCTGATCAACAAGTATTGTCCCAATTGCTTGGCACACGAGCATTCATCCGACGCGTGCCGGACTCGCCATGGTTGCCGACGATGCGGGCAAAGGCACCACACATATATATTATATATATATATCCAGATCCAGATCTATACAAAAACGTATTTTCTTTTATCCTATACATCTTTATTTATATATTTCCTCCGTGTTTTGTTTTATACGTACTCCAGCGTTACTTACGAATCCATACAAACTTGTTTTGTAATCATTTAGCTTGTCTACGTGCAAGTTTTGATCCGCACTCGTGCGTTCGTATATTGTTCCGCATCTATCCCCATTAAAGGGCTCCGTTCCCGAGCCGCACGCGAGATAATTCTCCCGCAATCCTGCGGTGCACAGTGAGAAAGCTCTTGCGTCCTCATACAGTCCACTTCTCATTTCCTCAAATTTCCTCATTTTCTCAAAACCCACAAACTCGGTGTTCAACGGTAAGGTCGTCCCCTGAGTATGTCCACGGAGCCGTCCAAGACTGCGCCGAAGTCTAACGGTCTTTCGTCTCCCTCTTCAACTCCGGAGAAGGTTCGGCCTCCGATAACTCCGGCGACCGTGAAGCGTACGGATATTTCGCGCAAGTTCTCGTCTGTTCGCAGCCGCAGCGAATCCCCAAGATCCCGTCCGTCTTCGTCCAGCCTCCCTCAGGGTCGCAGATTCTCGGTTAAAGACTCGAGTGAACACAAAGGTCGTTCCAAGCTTTCAACCCAGACCCAGATCCCGCACGTTGTTGTGACGCACTGTTCTGACGCTCCCGTCACCCGATCCGTATCACAACAGCGCAGAGAACACTCCAGAATGTCCCTCTCCGATTTCATTCTGGCGTGCGACGCATTGACTCTGTTCGAAGCTCGGAGAGTGAAGCTCTAACTTCTGAAGTGCCCTTGTTTTCCCTTAAAATGCACTTAGAGCAGCTCAAATCGCTGTGGTCAACTGTCGAGATGGAACACTCCCGTTGTCACAAGGCCTTGACAGTCCAAACCGACGAGGAAAGCTTGGCAAACATAAGCCGCATCAAGGCGAAGCACGAATACGCCTATGCGGCGTATGTGCGATGCGGGACGTTGTTTGGAGAACGCATCGAACAGCTCTCGGCACAGATGACGAGTCTTATGCGTCAGCCCACCGCTCCGTCGAGGCCGGCGGGGCATAGAGTTCCTCCGTGTGAGGTGGAGACATTTGATGGCGACAGCCTAGCATGGCCCACATTCCGCGATTTGTTCGCCGCCATTTATATCGCCAACCCGTACTTGTCACAAGTGGAGAAGCTCTATCACCTGAACACCAAGACGCGAGGGAAGCGAGAACCATCGTAGCTAAGTCCCCCCTGACGAATGAGGGTTTCCAGGCCGCGTGGGAGAACCTCACCGCACGGTACGAAAATAGCCGTCTGCTTGTCATGACTCAAGCCAGACAACTCCTTCAGATTCCCGCGGTGGCACAAGAGTCGGGCAAATCCTTGCGAGAGCTGCAGACTGCGTTTCAAGGGGTCTTACCGCGCTTGAGCGTTCGGTGTTAGTACGGAGAATTGGGATGTCCTACTTATCGCCATCTGCACTAGCAAATTGCCGAAGGCCACAATCCTCCTGGGAGCAATCAGTGCCAAATAAGACTGTCGTCTCAAATTGGTCCGATTTGAACCAATTTCTTACCGATCGGTATCGTGTCCTGGATGCCACCGAAGAACATAAGTCGGGCCCAAGTGTGCAAGCCATCCCCTTTGGCCCCCGCAAATCCTCTGCAACGATGAAGGTCCAAGCGTTCCCCGCGAAAGCCCAGCTCAAACCGGCTTCTTGTAAGCTGTGCCAACGGGAGAATCACCCTATACGGCTCTGCCCTAGTTTTCTTGATATGCCTGTTCACAGGCGGCTGGAAACCATTAGACAGCAGGGACTTTGTCTGAACTGTTTTGCCCGCGGTCATCAAGTGAAGGGCTGCTCCAGTGCGCATAATTGCCATACCTGCAAGGAACGTCATCATACGCTGTTGCATCCTCGTGATGTGTCCGTGTCCTCGCCGTCCGCTGCGCAAGTCCCACCATCCAGCGCCACAGAGGTCCGTCCACGAGCAACCAGCTCACAAATGCTCAAAGTTATTTTGCATCTACCCCAGGCAGAGGCCTTTTAGGCACTGCGATTGTCACGCTGCACCATCGTGGTGTGGATCACCATATTCGGGCGTTGATCGACTCTGGGGCCGATTCAACTTTTCTCTCCGAGCGTGTCTTCAGCATGGTCCAGCCCCCCTTCTACCCAGTAGACGCTGCGGTTACTGGCATGGGCCAGAGTGATGGAGGCTGCGCCGACAAGGTGTGTCTGCTATTGCTGTCTCCCCCGTGTGACAGACTGAACAAGATCGAGGTCTCCGCCCTGGTCGTATCCAAATTGTCAGGGGCCATTCCAACAGCTCCATTCCTTAATACGGTTCCGACGCAGTGCCTCGATCGCCCCCTGGCTGACCCGTACTACAACAAGCCCGCGCCTATTGACATGATTATCGGTGTTGACCTGTTTCCCCACATCCTCGGAGAACGGATCAAAAAGGATATTGGTGAGTTCGTCGGGCTAGAAACCATCTTTGGATGGGTTCTGTGTGGAGCTATCATGCCTGACCCTCCGGTGTCTCGATCAGTTTTCGCGGCACAGACGCGAGTTAGGCCAGAAGCAAAACTTGATGTACTCCTCACCAAGTTTTGGGAGGTGGAAGACCTTCCCGCAAAACCGGAAAAGGAGGATGACGTATTCTGCGAGCGGAACTTCCAGGAGACCACCCAAAGAGGAAAGGACGGTCGATATGTTGTGTCCCTACCTTCAAAGGTCCGAATAGCGTTGACTTGGGCCACTCAAGACCGATCGCGCTGGCTCAATTCCTGCGGAATGAAGCACGCCTTCTCAAGGATCCCGTCCTAAAAACGCAGTACGATGCCATTATTCAAGAGTACGAGGAATTGGGTCACATGATTCGGGTGACGCCGCCTCAAGTGGGAAAAACTTCTATCTCCCCCATCACGCGGTGTTTAAGCCCGATAGCACCACCACTAAGGTACGCGTGGTATTTAACGCGTCGAGCCCCTCCACACAAGGCGTCAGCCTCAACGATGTCTTGCACACCGGCCCCACTCTTCAGGCCGACCTCACGCTTCAGGTACTGAAATGGCGGTTCTTTCAATTCGTTTTCAACGCCGACATAACGCAGATGTATCGACAAATCCGAGTCGACCCCAGGCATACCCCCTTTCAGCGAATCCTCTACCGAAACAGCTGCGGCAATATTCAGGATTATGAGTTACAAACTGTCACGTTTGGGGTTAACTGCGCGCCATTCTTGGCGATCCGAGTCCTTTTACAACTGGCACAAGACGTGCAAGCGATGTATCCTCAGGCGAGCGAAATCCTTCGGAACTACATGTATGTTGATGATGTCCTTGCCGGCGCTCACACTGAAGCCGACGCCCGTCTCGCCATACGAGAGCTTCAAGCGACCCTCCAATCTGCGGGCTTCCCGCTTCGGAAGTGGACTTCCAATAAGAAGGAAGTACTTCAAGCCATTCCGAGAGAGCACCTGCTGCGAGAGGACTTTCTCGAGCTGGAAGACGCGAGCACTGCAAAAACCTTGGGCATCCGCTGGCAAGCTGCCGAAGACGTCTTCTTCTTCACCGTAGCGGACCCCCCCTTGAAGGAGTCGATCACCAAGAGGCAGGTTCTGTCCCATATCGCTAAACTCTTTGACCCCGCTGGTTGGCTAGCCCCATTTGTCATCCGAGCGAAGATATTCATGCAACAAATCTGGCTTACCGAACTGGGCTGGGATGATGTTCTGCCGCCTCTCCTGCTGCAGCAATGGCACGAATTCCTGCAGGATTACCCAGGCCTCAGTCGACTCCGCATTCCCCGTTGGCTAAACACCAGCGATAAGCTCTCGTGGGAGCTTCATGGCTTCTGTGACGCGTCACAGAAAGCGTATGGAGCAGCCCTATATGTGCGGGTTCGGTGCGGCGATCAAGTAGCCGTCCATTTATTAACGGCTAAGACCCGTGTGTGTAGCTCCAGTCAAAACAGTCTCACTGCCTCGGCTGGAGTTGTGCGGAGCGGTTTTGCTAGCCGATCTCTGGGCGTCGATCGTTCCTGAACTCCCAATCCCACCTGCAACCTCCCAGTTTTGGACCGACTCTACCATCGTGTTGGCTTGGCTCAATAAACCCCCGTGCAGTTGGTCCACCTTCGTGGCCAATCGGGTATCCAGCATCTCCAAAAGCACCAGTGGCCAAAGCTGGTCACATGTGCGCTCCGAGGACAACCCCGCTGATCTGGCGAGCCGTGGGGTCTCCGCGGCCGAGTTATCGGCCAGCAGACTCTGGTGGCATGGGCCGGACTGGCTCCAGCGAGCCCCCGAGTATTGGCCAACTCCCCATAACGAACTCCCAGACACCCAGCTGGAGCAACGAGTCCAGTGCCACACCACCGCGACCACCCTACTCGAGGACGTCAGCGAACGTTTCTCGGATTATGGTAGGGCATTACGAGTCATCGCGTACATCCTACGCTTCGCCACCAAAAGGATTTCGACGCCTTCCACGGTTCACCTCACCAATGACGAACTTCTCTCCGCCGAGCGCGCCTTGATTCGGACCTCTCAGCGTCGGGAATACCTCGCGGAGATACGGGCCCTGGGGAAGGGCGACCCCTGCCATCATCCAGCACGCTACTCAATCTGAATCCATTTCTCGATCAGCATGGGTTACTCCGCGCCTGCGGACGACTCCGGGCCGCCGAGTCCCTCCGATATGATGAACGTCACCCTATTCTCCTCCCCTATAGTACTCATTTCACTCGCCTGCTTGTCGAATTCGCCCACCGCATCACGTTGCATGGCGGCAATCAACTGATGGTGCGGTATCTGCGCACCAAATTCTGGATCCCACGGATCAAGAACATGGTGAAGTCCCACCTCAAGGGGTGCAAAGTCTGCATCGTTCATCGTCGACGACTACAGACCCAGATGATGGGTGATCTCCCTCGAGAACGGATCACGTACTCCAGGCCCTTCACCCACACGGGCATTGATTTCGCAGGGCCGTTCGAGATCAAAAATTACACCGGGCGTGCGTGTCTCATAACTAAGGGTTATGTCTGCGTCTTCGTGTGTTTCAGCACGAAGGCAATCCATCTCGAGGCTACCTCCGACCTCACCACTGAAAGATTTCTTGCAGCCTTCTCTCGGTTTGTCGCACGGAGACAATGCCCCAGCGCATTTACTCCGACAATGGCAAAACCTTCGTAGGGGCCTCAAAGGCGCTCGAACAAGATTTCCTGAACGCCACCAAGCTTGATATAATGAAGGCATTTCCCCAGCACATTTTATCCTGGCAGTTCATTCCGCCAAGCGCCCCATATGGGAGGACTGTGGGAAGCAGGGGTCAAAAGTTTTAAGACCCTGTTTTACAAGTCTTCGTCCACTGTCAAATACACCTTCGAGGAACTTTCCACTCTCCTGTGTAGGATCGAAGCGTGCCTAAACTCCAGGCCAATCTCTCCCATGAGCGAGGATCCAGAGGACCTGCTGGCCCTAAGCCCGGGACATTTCCTGATTGGAGGACCGCTCTTATCCATTGCGGAACCGGAAATTCTGGTCGAGCCTATGTCACTGATCAACCGATGGCAGCGACTGAAGGCAATCCAGCAGGCTTTCTGCCGCCGCTGGAAGAGTGAGTACCTCAAGGAGCTTCACAAACGGAACAAGTGGAAGTCACCGACTCGCAGCATCCAGACCGGCGACCTCGTGATCGTGTCCGAAGATCATCTCCCCTCCAACGAGTGGCGCTTAGGGCGAATTGAGCGCACTCTGCCCGGGGCTGACGGTCTCGTCCGAGTGGCTGATGTCACCACCGCGCGTGGGTCTATCCGAAGACCCGTA
>NW_025814434.1:0-42343 GCF_018902025.1 Drosophila willistoni
CCGGCCCGCCGCTGCTGGGCCAACTGCTGATATACTCGCCTCTGCCGCGGCCCGCCGCTGCTGGGCCAACTGCCGCCATACGAGCCCCTGCCGGGCTAAACTGATGCCACATTCGCCCCTGCCGGGCCCGCCGCTGCCGGGCCAACTGCCGCCACACTCGCCCCTGCCGGGCCCGCCGCTGCTGGGCCAACTGCCGCCATACGAGCCCCTGCCGGGCTAACTGATGCCACATTCGCCCCTGCCGGGCCCGCCGCTGCTGGGCTAACTGATGCCACATTCGCCCTGCCGGGCCCGCCGCTGCTGGCTAACTGATGCCACATTCGCCCCTGCCGGGCCCGCCGCTGCTGGGCCAACTGCTGATATACTCGCCTCTGCCGGGCCCGCCGCTGCTGGGCCAACTGCCGCCATACGAGCCCCTGCCGGGCTAACTGATGCCACATTCGCCCCTGCCGGGCCCGCCGCTGCTGGGCCAACTGCTGATATACTCGCCCCTGCCGGGCCCGCCGCTGCTGGGCCAACTGCCGCCATACGAGCCTATGCTGGGCTAACTGATGCCACATTCGCCCCTGCCGGGCCCGCCGCTGCTGCATCCGCCCCTGCTGGGCCAACCGCTGACACACTCGCCCCTGCCGGGCCCGCCGCTGCTGCATCCGCCCCTGCCGGGCCCGGCGCTGGTGGGCCAACCGCTGACATACTCGCCCCTGCCGGGCCCGCCGACGCTGGGCCAACTGCCGCCATACAAGCCCCTGCTGGGCCAACTGCTGACATACTCGCCCCTGCCGGGCCCGCCGACGCTAGGCTAACTGATGCCACATTCGCCCCTGCCGGGCCCGCCGCTGCTGGGCCAACTGCTGATATACTCGCCCTGCCGGGCCCGCCGCTGCTGGGCCAACTGCTGATATACTCGCCTCTGCCGGGCCCGCCGCTGCTGGGCCAACTGCCGCAATACGAGCCCCTGCCGGGCTAACTGATGCCACATTCGCCCCTGCCGGGCCCGCCGCTGCTGGGCCAACTGCTGATATACTCGCCCCTGCCGGGCCCGCCGCTGCTGGGCCAACTGCCGCCATACGAGCCTATGCTGGGCTAACTGATGCCACATTCGCCCCTGCCGGGCCGCCGCTGCCGGGCCAACTGCCGCCACACTCGCCCCTGCCTGGCCCGCCGCTGCTGGGCTAACTGATGCCACATTCGCCCCTGCCGGGCCCGCCGCTGCTGGGCCAACTGCTGATATACTCGCCCCTGCCGGGCCCGCCGCTGCTGGGCCAACTGCTGATATACTCGCCTCTGCCGGGCCCGCCGCTGCTGGGCCAACTGCCGCCATACGAGCCCCTGCCGGGCTAACTGATGCCACATTCGCCCCTGCCGGGCCCGCCGCTGCTGGGCCAACTGCTGATATACTCGCCCCTGCCGGGCCCGCCGCTGCTGGGCCAACTGCTGATATACTCGCCTCTGCCGGGCCCGCCGCTGCTGGGCCAACTGCCGCCATACGAGCCCCTGCCGGGCTAACTGATGCCACATTCGCCCCTGCCGGGCCCGCCGCTGCTGGGCCAACTGCTGATATACTCGCCCCTGCCGGGCCCGCCGATGCTGGGCCAACTGCTGACCCATGGGAAGAGATGCCCGCTTTAGTGCCCTCCGTATCGACTGCCGCGGCCGCCATCACACCGGCCACTTCCGCCTCCCCCAGCTTGCATCGGCGGAATTCCTGATAAGTACAAAATTTCATTATTCGTTTCATTTGCCCCTACATACTAATAAAAGTGTGAGGTTTTCCCGCTTCTCCATAGCGACCTACACACTTTTACATATTGTATGTACATACCTGACCTGTTCCAAGGGTCCATGGTAGTTCCTAATCCTTAGCGTGTTTGTCCAACGTTCTCGTTTTCCATTACATTTCCATTTCTTTATTTATATTTTTCCCCGCACTTGTCCAAATCCACCTCTTTTACATATGCATTCACATGTACATGTAATTTCCACAGCTGTTTGCCAAGTCCGCGTAAAGGGTTAAAAAACAAAAAAAATATTAAAGTGTTATAAAAAATAGAAAAAAAATAATAATCCAAGTGTTCACCGCGTTTTCTTATGTGTTGAAATAATTATTTTTAATGCCAAACTAATTGCCGCACGCGCGTATCTACGTACATACACACATCGTCATCTGTTGATGTACGCGCATATGTACATATCCATGTACATATGTATAATCCCTTCACACATTTACCACAACACAAAAGGCCAAAAAGTATTGTTTTTTTTTAATAGCACTTAACGTATGCACCGCGATTTCTTGCGCGTTCGAATTAGGTGCGAAATTAATTCCCACGCGCGTCTTTGGAAACCGGTGCACTTGCTTACATATGTACATACATACTTACATAGTCATACATTGCACATATGTACATATCCACAACACATAATCCATTTCGGTGTCGCGCATTGATTTAACACCACCCCACCTCCAATTAAATGACAATTACTTACGTTATTTTTTTTGTTGTGAACAACGCGTGTGCACATATATCTATATACTCACCTGTGTACTTATGCATGTACGTACATACATAGATCAAGCATTTGTCCACATGCATTGATCGTTTGTTTTGTTTGCCTTCGCGCACAACACTCGCGGCGTGTAAAAGCGTTCTTTTGTTATTGGTTTTCTCCTTTTTTGCACAACCACAAAAAAAATTATTAACATAATTAAACAACAACATCAAAATATAAACAACGGCCGACAGCTGTTTTCGGAGTAGTGGTGACACGTGAGTCGAGTCGTGATATCATAGGCGGCTCAAGCGCGCCAAGTTCAAATCACATTATTTCCGATTCCCTTTTTTTTCGCCTAACTATATATCCGCCCATATTTATAACTAAATACATATATATTTTTCCAGCACTATCGTGCCCACATTTATATATCCGTCCATATTCATAAATTATATATATATAATTTTTTCCGGCCAGTTTTTGCGCACATATATATCCGCCCATATTTATAAATAAATACATATATATTTTTTCCAGCACTATCGGCGCCCATATTTATATATCCATTCATATTCAAAAATTATAAATATATTTTTTTCCGGCCAGCCTTTTGCGCTCATATATATATCCGCCCATATTTATAAATAAATACATATATATTTTTTCCAGCACTATCGGGCCCATATTATATATCCATTCATATTCAAAAATTATAAATATATTTTTCCGGCCAGCCTTTTGCGCTCATATATATATCCGCCCATATTTATAAATAAATACATAATATATTTTTTTCCAGCACTATCGGCCCATATTTATATATCCATTCATATTCAAAAATTATAAATATATTCTTCCGGCCAGCCTTTTGCGCTCATATATATATCCGCCCATATTTATAAATAAATACATATATATATTTTTTCCAGCACTATCGGGCCCATATTTATACATCCGTCCATATTTATAAATTATATATATAATTTTTTCCGGCCAGTATTGTGCGCACAATATAATATATCCAGATCCAGATCTATACAAAACGTATTTTCTTTTATCCTATACATCTTTATTTATATATTTCCTCCGTGGTTTTGTTTTATACGTACTTCCAGCGTTACTTACGAATCCATACAAACTTGTTTTGTAATCATTTAGCTTGTCTACGTGCAAGTTTTGATCCGCACTCGTGCGTTCGTATATTGTTCCGCATCTATCCCCATTCAAAGGGCTCCGTTTCCGAGCCGCACGCGAGATAATTCTCCCGCAATCCTGCGGTGCACAGTGAGAAAGCTCTTGCGTCCTCATACAGTCCACTTCTCATTTCCTCAAATTTTCCTCATTTTCTCAAAACCCACAAACTCGGTGTTCAACGGTAAGGTCGTCCCCTGAGTATGTCCACGGAGCCGTCCAAGACTGCGCCGAAGTCTAACGGTCTTTCGTCTCCCTCTTCAACTCCGGAGAAGGTTCGGCCTCCGATAACTCCGGCGACCGTGAAGCGTACGGATATTTCGCGCAAGTTTTCGTCTGTTCGCAGCCGCAGCGAATCCCCAAGATCCCGTCCGTCTTCGTCCAGCCTCCCTCAGGGTCGCAGATTCTCGGTTAAAGACTCGAGTGAACACAAAGGTCGTTCCAAGCTTTCAACCCAGACCCAGATCCCGCACGTTGTTGTGACGCACTGTTCTGACGCTCCCGTCACCCGATCCGTATCACAACAGCGCAGAGAACACTCCAGAATGTCCTCTCCGATTTCATTCTGGCGTGCGACGCATTGACTCTGTTCGAAGCTCGGGAGAGTGAAGCTCTAACTTCTGAAGTGCCCTTGTTTTCCCTTAAAATGCACTTAGAGCAGCTCAAATCGCTGTGGTCAACTGTCGAGATGGAACACTCCCGTTGTCACAAGGCCTTGACAGTCCAAACCGACGAGGAAAGCTTGGCAAACATAAGCCGCATCAAGGCGAAGCACGAATACGCCTTATGCGGCGTTGTGCGATGCGGGACGTTGTTTGGAGAACGCATCGAACAGCTCTCGGCACAGATGACGAGTCTTATGCGTCAGCCCACCCTCGTAGGCCGGGGGCATAGAGTTCCTCCGTGTGAGGTGGAGACATTTGATGGCGACAGCCTAGCATGGCCCACATTCCCGCGATTTGTTCGCCGCCATTTATATCGCCAACCCGTACTTGTCACAAGTGGAGAAGCTCTATCACCTGAACACCAAGACGCGAGGGGAAGCGAGAACCATCGTAGCTAAGTCCCCCTGACGAATGAGGGTTTCCACGCCGCGTGGGAGAACCTCACCGCACGGTACGAAAATAGCCGTCTGCTTGTCATGACTCAAGCCAGACAACTCCTTCAGATTCCCGCGGTGGCACAAGAGTCGGGCAAATCCTTGCGAGAGCTGCAGACTGCGTTTCAAGGGGGTCTTACCGCGCTTGAGCGTTCGGGTGTTAGTACGGAGAATTGGGATGTCCTACTTATCGCCATCTGCACTAGCAAATTGCCGAAGGCCACAATCCTCCTGTGGGAGCAATCAGTGCCAAATAAGACTGTCGTCTCAAATTGGTCCGATTTGAACCAATTTCTTACCGATCGGTATCGTGTCCTGGATGCCACCGGAAGAACATAAGTCGGGCCCAAGTGGTGCAAGCCATCCCCTTTGGCCCCCGCAAATCCTCTGCAACGATGAAGGTCCAAGCGTTCCCCGCGAAAGCCCAGCTCAAACCGGCTTCTTGTAAGCTGTGCCAACGGGAGAATCACCCAATACGGCTCTGCCCTAGTTTTCTTGATATGCCTGTTCACAGGCGGCTGGAAACCATTAGACAGCAGGGACTTTGTCTGAACTGTTTTGCCCGCGGTCATCAAGTGAAGGGCTGCTCCAGTGCGCATAATTGCCATATCTGCAAGGAACGTCATCATACGCTGTTGCATCCTCGTGATGTGTCCGTGTCCTCGCCGTCCGCTGCGCAAGTCCCACCATCCAGCGCCACAGAGGGTCCGTCCACGAGCAACCAGCTCACAATGCTCAAAGTTATTTTGCATCTACCCCAGGCAGAGGCCTTTTAGGCACTGCGATTGTCACGCTGCACCCATCGTGGTGTGGATCACCATATTCGGGCGTTGATCGACTCTGGGGCCGATTCAACTTTTCTCTCCGAGCGTGTCTTCAGCATAGTCCAGCCCCCCTTCTACCCAGTAGACGCTGCGGTTACTGGCATGGGCCAGAGTGATGGAGGCTGCGCCGACAAGGTGTGTCTGCTATTGCTGTCTCCCCGTGTGACAGACTGAACAAGATCGAGGTCTCCGCCCTGGTCGTATCCAAATTGTCAGGGGCCATTCCAACAGCTCCATTCCTTAATACGGTTCCGACGCAGTGCCTCGATCGCCCCCTGGCTGACCCGTACTACAACAAGCCCGCGCCTATTGACATGATTATCGGTGTTGACCTGTTTCCCCACATCCTCGGAGAACGGATCAAAAAGGATATTGGTGAGTTCGTCGGGCTAGAAACCATCTTTGGATGGGTTCTGTGTGGAGCTATCATGCCTGACCCTCCGGTGTCTCGATCAGTTTTCGCGGCACAGACGCGAGTTAGGCCAGAAGCAAAACTTGATGTACTCCTCACCAAGTTTTGGGAGGTGGAAGACCTTCCGCAAAACCGGAAAAGGAGGATGACGTATTCTGCGAGCGGAACTTCCAGGAGACCACCCAAAGAGGAAAGGACGGTCGATATGTTGTGTCCCTACCCTTCAAAGGTCCGAATAGCGTTGACTTGGGCCACTCAAGACCGATCGCGCTGGCTCAATTCCTGCGGAATGAAGCACGCCTTCTCAAGGATCCCGTCCTAAAAACGCAGTACGATGCCATTATTCAAGAGTACGAGGAATTGGGTCACATGATGGGTGACGCCGCCTCAAGGTGGGAAAAACTTCTATCTCCCCCATCACGCGGTGTTTAAGCCCGATAGCACCACCACTAAGGTACGCGTGGTATTTAACGCGTCGAGCCCCTCCACACAAGGCGTCAGCCTCAACGATGTCTTGCACACCGGCCCCACTCTTCAGGCCGACCTCACGCTTCAGGTACTGAAATGGCGGTTCTTTCAATTCGTTTTCAACGCCGACATAACGCAGATGTATCGACAATCCGAGTCGACCCCAGGCATACCCCCTTTCAGCGAATCCTCTACCGAAACAGCTGCGGCAATATTCAGGATTATGAGTTACAAACTGTCACGTTTGGGGTTAACTGCGCGCCATTCTTGGCGATCTGAGTCCTTTTACAACTGGCACAAGACGTGCAAGCGATGTATCCTCAGGCGAGCGAAATCCTTCGGAACTACATGTATGTTGATGATGTCCTTGCCGGCGCTCACACTGAAGCCGACGCCCCGTCTCGCCATACGAGAGCTTCAAGCGACCCTCCAATCTGCGGGCTTCCCGCTTCGGAAGTGGACTTCCAATAAGAAGGAAGTACTTCAAGCCATTCCGAGAGAGCACCTGCTGCGAGAGGACTTTCTCGAGCTGGAAGACGCGAGCACGGCAAAAACCTTGGGCATCCGCTGGCAAGCTGCCGAAGACGTCTTCTTCTTCACCGTAGCGGACCCCCCCTTGAAGGAGTCGATCACCAAGAGGCAGGTTCTGTCCCATATCGCTAAACTCTTTGACCCCGCTGGTTGGCTAGCCCATTTGTCATCCGAGCGAAGATATTCATGCAACAAATCTGGCTTACCGAACTGGGCTGGGACGATGTTCTGCCGCCTCTCCTGCTGCAGCAATGGCACGAATTCCTGCAGGATTACCCAGGCCTCTGTCGACTCCGCATTCCCCGTTGGCTAAACACCAGCGATAAGCTCTCGTGGGAGCTTCATGGCTTCTGTGACGCGTCACAGAAAGCGTATGGAGCAGCCCTATATGTGCGGGTTCGGTGCGGCGATCAAGTAGCCGTCCATTTATTAACGGCTAAGACCCGTGTAGCTCCAGTCAAAACAGTCTCACTGCCTCGGCTGGAGTTGTGCGGAGCGGTTTTACTAGCCGATCTCTGGGCGTCGATCGTTCCTGAACTCCCAATCCCACCTGCAACCTCCCAGTTTTGGACCGACTCTACCATCGTGTTGGCTTGGCTCAATAAACCCCCGTGCAGTTGGTCCACCTTCGTGGCCAATCGGGTATCCAGCATCTCCAAAAGCACCAGTGGCCAAAGCTGGTCACATGTGCGCTCCGAGGACAACCCCGCTGATCTGGCGAGCCGTGGGGTCTCCGCGGCCGAGTTATCGGCCAGCAGACTCTGGTGGCATGGGCCGGACTGGCTCCAGCGAGCCCCCGAGTATTGGCCAACTCCCCATAACGAACTCCCAGACACCCAGCTGGAGCAACGAGTCCAGTGCCACACCACCGCGACCACCCTACTCGAGGACGTCAGCGAACGTTTCTCGGATTATGGTAGGGCATTACGAGTCATCGCGTACATCCTACGCTTCGCCACCAAAAGGATTTCGACGCCTTCCACGGTTCACCTCACCAATGACGAACTTCTCTCCGCCGAGCGCGCCTTGATTCGGACCTCTCAGCGTCGGGAATACCTCGCGGAGATACGGGCCCTGGGGAAGGGCGACCCCTGCCATCATCCAGCACGCTACTCAATCTAAATCCATTTCTCGATCAGCATGGGTTACTCCGCGCCTGCGGACGACTCCGGGCCGCCGAGTCCCTCCGATATGATGAACGTCACCCTATTCTCCTCCCCTATAGTACTCATTTCACTCGCCTGCTTGTCGAATTCGCCCACCGCATCACGTTGCATGGCGGCAATCAACTGATGGTGCGGTATCTGCGCACCAAATTCTGGATCCCACGGATCAAGAACATGGTGAAGTCCCACCTCAAGGGGTGCAAAGTCTGCATCGTTCATCGTCGACGACTACAGACCCAGATGATGGGTGATCTCCCTCGAGAACGGATCACGTACTCCAGGCCCTTCACCCACACGGGCATTGATTTCGCAGGGCCGTTCGAGATCAAAATTACACCGGGCGTGCGTGTCTCATAACTAAGGGTTATGTCTGCGTCTTCGTGTGTTTCAGCACGAAGGCAATCCATCTCGAGGCTACCTCCGACCTCACCACTGAAAGATTTCTTGCAGCCTTCTCTCGGTTTGTCGCACGGAGACAATGCCCCCAGCGCATTTACTCCGACAATGGCAAAACATTCGTAGGGGCCTCAAAGGCGCTCGAACAAGATTTCCTGAACGCCACCAAGCTTGATATAATGAAGGCATTTCCCCAGCACATTTTATCCTGGCAGTTCATTCCGCCAATCGCGCCCCATATGGGAGGACTGTGGGAAGCAGGGGTCAAAAGTTTTAAGACCCTGTTTTAACAAGTCTTCGTCCACTGTCAAATACACCTTCGAGGAACTTTCCACTCTCCTGTGCAGGATCGAAGCGTGCCTAAACTCCAGGCCAATCTCTCCCATGAGCGAGGATCCAGAGGACCTGCTGGCCCTAAGCCCGGGACATTTCCTGATTGGAGGACCGCTCTTATCCATTGCGGAACCGGAAATTCTGGTCGAGCCTATGTCACTGATCAACCGATGGCAGCGACTGAAGGCAATCCAGCAGGCTTTATGCCGCCGCTGGAAGAGTGAGTACCTCAAGGAGCTTCACAAACGGAACAAGTGGAAGTCACCGACTCGCAGCATCCAGACCGGCGACCTCGTGATCGTGTCCGAAGATCATCTCCCTCCAACGAGTGGCGCTTAGGGCGAATTGAGCGCACTCTGCCCGGGGCTGACGGTCTCGTCCGAGTGGCTGATGTCACCACCGCGCGTGGGTCTATCCGAAGACCCGTAGCGAAGCTTATTCTGTTGCAAGACAGCAGGAGTCCTGAGCCTAAAACCGTATCGTGACTCCCAATCCCTCTATGTTCCCTCCGAATGTCCTCGTCTCCGTGCATGTTGTTCGTTCCCGCGCATAGACTAATCCACTCCCCCCTACGTAATTTCTTTCGTTACAGTTCGTTCAGCTCCCCCCTTCATAGCGACATGGCCCCCACACGTCTGCCGCACCACCGCAGCAAACGAGCTGCTCCGCAGGGCACGAACGTGTACCGATGCCGGGTCTGTCGGGGGGTTCATGCACTCCGGCAGTGTCAGCGCTTCCTAAACCTCCGAGGGGAAAAGCGGCTCCAGGCGGTGCTGATCAACAAGTATTGTCCCAATTGCTTGGCACACGAGCATTCATCCGACGCGTGCCGGACTCGCCATGGTTGCCGACGATGCGGGCAAAGGCACCACACATATATATTATATATATATATCCAGATCCAGATCTATACAAAAACGTATTTTCTTTTATCCTATACATCTTTATTTATATATTTCCTCCGTGTTTTGTTTTATACGTACTTCCAGCGTTACTTACGAATCCATACAAACTTGTTTTGTAATCATTTAGCTTGTCTACGTGCAAGTTTTGATCCGCACTCGTGCGTTCGTATATTGTTCCGCATCTATCCCCATTCAAAGGGCTCCGTTTCCGAGCCGCACGCGAGATAATTCTCCCGCAATCCTGCGGTGCACAGTGAGAAAGCTCTTGCGTCCTCATACAGTCCACTTCTCATTTCCTCAAATTTTCCTCATTTTCTCAAACCCACAAACTCGGTGTTCAACGGTAAGGTCGTCCCCTGAGTATGTCCACGGAGCCGTCCAAGACTGCGCCGAAGTCTAACGGTCTTTCGTCTCCCTCTTCAACTCCGGAGAAGGTTCGGCCTCCGATAACTCCGGCGACCGTGAAGCGTACGGATATTTCGCGCAAGTTTTCGTCTGTTCGCAGCCGCAGCGAATCCCCAAGATCCCGTCCGTCTTCGTCCAGCCTCCCTCAGGGTCGCAGATTCTCGGTTAAAGACTCGAGTGAACACAAAGGTCGTTCCAAGCTTTCAACCCAGACCCAGATCCCGCACGTTGTTGTGACGCACTGTTCTGACGCTCCCGTCACCCGATCCGTATCACAACAGCGCAGAGAACACTCCAGAATGTCCCTCTCCGATTTCATTCTGGCGTGCGACGCATTGACTCTGTTCGAAGCTCGGGAGAGTGAAGCTCTAACTTCTGAAGTGCCCTTGTTTTCCCTTAAAATGCACTTAGAGCAGCTCAAATCGCTGTGGTCAACTGTCGAGATGGAACACTCCCGTTGTCACAAGGCCTTGACAGTCCAAACCGACGAGGAAAGCTTGGCAAACATAAGCCGCATCAAGGCGAAGCACGAATACGCCTATGCGGCGTATGTGCGATGCGGGACGTTGTTTGGAGAACGCATCGAACAGCTCTCGGCACAGATGACGAGTCTTATGCGTCAGCCCACCGCTCCGTCGAGGCCGGCGGGGCATAGAGTTCCTCCGTGTGAGGTGGAGACATTTGATGGCGACAGCCTAGCATGGCCCACATTCCGCGATTTGTTCGCCGCCATTTATATCGCCAACCCGTACTTGTCACAAGTGGAGAAGCTCTATCACCTGAACACCAAGACGCGAGGGGAAGCGAGAACCATCGTAGCTAAGTCCCCCCTGACGAATGAGGGTTTCCAGGCCGCGTGGGAGAACCTTACCGCACGGTACGAAAATAGCCGTCTGCTTGTCATGACTCAAGCCAGACAACTCCTTCAGATTCCCGCGGTGGCACAAGAGTCGGGCAAATCCTTGCGAGAGCTGCAGACTGCGTTTCAAGGGGTCTTACCGCGCTTGAGCGTTCGGGTGTTAGTACGGAGAATTGGGATGTCCTACTTATCGCCATCTGCACTAGCAAATTGCCGAAGGCCACAATCCTCCTGTGGGAGCAATCAGTGCCAAATAAGACTGTCGTCTCAAATTGGTCCGATTTGAACCAATTTCTTACCGATCGGTATCGTGTCCTGGATGCCACCGAAGAACATAAGTCGGGCCCAAGTGTGCAAGCCATCCCCTTTGGCCCCCGCAAATCTCTGCAACGATGAAGGTCCAAGCGTTCCCCGCGAAAGCCCAGCTCAAACCGGCTTCTTGTAAGCTGTGCCAACGGGAGAATCACCCAATACGGCTCTGCCCTAGTTTTCTTGATATGCCTGTTCACAGGCGGCTGGAAACCATTAGACAGCAGGGACTTTGTCTGAACTGTTTTGCCCGCGGTCATCAAGTGAAGGGCTGCTCCAGTGCGCATAATTGCCATACCTGCAAGGAACGTCATCATACGCTGTTGCATCCTCGTGATGTGTCCGTGTCCTCGCCGTCCGCTGCGCAAGTCCCACCATCCAGCGCCACAGAGGGTCCGTCCACGAGCAACCAGCTCACAAATGCTCAAAGTTATTTGCATCTACCCCAGGCAGAGGCCTTTTAGGCACTGCGATTGTCACGCTGCACCATCGTGGTGTGGATCACCATATTCGGGCGTTGATCGACTCTGGGGCCGATTCAACTTTTCTCTCCGAGCGTGTCTTCAGCATAGTCCAGCCCCCTTCTACCCAGTAGACGCTGCGGTTACTGGCATGGGCCAGAGTGATGGAGGCTGCGCCGACAAGGTGTGTCTGCTATTGCTGTCTCCCCCGTGTGACAGACTGAACAAGATCGAGGTCTCCGCCCTGGTCGTATCCAAATTGTCAGGGGCCATTCCAACAGCTCCATTCCTTAATACGGTTCCGACGCAGTGCCTCGATCGCCCCCTGGCTGACCCGTACTACAACAAGCCCGCGCCTATTGACATGATTATCGGTGTTGACCTGTTTCCCCACATCCTCGGAGAACGGATCAAAAAGGATATTGGTGAGTTCGTCGGGCTAGAAACCATCTTTGGATGGGTTCTGTGTGGAGCTATCATGCCTGACCCTCCGGTGTCTCGATCAGTTTTCGCGGCACAGACGCGAGTTAGGCCAGAAGCAAAACTTGATGTACTCCTCACCAAGTTTTGGGAGGTGGAAGACCTTCCCGCAAAACCGGAAAAGGAGGATGACGTATTCTGCGAGCGGAACTTCCAGGAGACCACCCAAAGAGGAAAGGACGGTCGATATGTTGTGTCCCTACCCTTCAAAGGTCCGAATAGCGTTGACTTGGGCCACTCAAGACCGATCGCGCTGGCTCAATTCCTGCGGAATGAAGCACGCCTTCTCAAGGATCCCGTCCTAAAAACGCAGTACGATGCCATTATTCAAGAGTACGAGGAATTGGGTCACATGATTCGGGTGACGCCGCCTCAAGGTGGGAAAAACTTCTATCTCCCCCATCACGCGGTGTTTAAGCCCGATAGCACCACCACTAAGGTACGCGTGGTATTTAACGCGTCGAGCCCCTCCACACAAGGCGTCAGCCTCAACGATGTCTTGCACACCGGCCCCACTCTTCAGGCCGACCTCACGCTTCAGGTACTGAAATGGCGGTTCTTTCAATTCGTTTTCAACGCCGACATAACGCAGATGTATCGACAAATCCGAGTCGACCCCAGGCATACCCCCTTTCAGCGAATCCTCTACCGAAACAGCTGCGGCAATATTCAGGATTATGAGTTACAAACTGTCACGTTTGGGGTTAACTGCGCGCCATTCTTGGCGATCTGAGTCCTTTTACAACTGGCACAAGACGTGCAAGCGATGTATCCTCAGGCGAGCGAAATCCTTCGGAACTACATGTATGTTGATGATGTCCTTGCCGGCGCTCACACTGAAGCCGACGCCCGTCTCGCCATACGAGAGCTTCAAGCGACCCTCCAATCTGCGGGCTTCCCGCTTCGGAAGTGGACTTCCAATAAGAAGGAAGTACTTCAAGCCATTCCGAGAGAGCACCTGCTGCGAGAGGACTTTCTCGAGCTGGAAGACGCGAGCACGGCAAAAACCTTGGGCATCCGCTGGCAAGCTGCCGAAGACGTCTTCTTCTTCACCGTAGCGGACCCCCCCTTGAAGGAGTCGATCACCAAGAGGCAGGTTCTGTCCCATATCGCTAAACTCTTTGACCCCGCTGGTTGGCTAGCCCCATTTGTCATCCGAGCGAAGATATTCATGCAACAAATCTGGCTTACCGAACTGGGCTGGGACGATGTTCTGCCGCCTCTCCTGCTGCAGCAATGGCACGAATTCCTGCAGGATTACCCAGGCCTCAGTCGACTCCGCATTCCCCGTTGGCTAAACACCAGCGATAAGCTCTCGTGGGAGCTTCATGGCTTCTGTGACGCGTCACAGAAAGCGTATGGAGCAGCCCTATATGTGCGGGTTCGGTGCGGCGATCAAGTAGCCGTCCATTTATTAACGGCTAAGACCCGTGTAGCTCCAGTCAAAACAGTCTCACTGCCTCGGCTGGAGTTGTGCGGAGCGGTTTTACTAGCCGATCTCTGGGCGTCGATCGTTCCTGAACTCCCAATCCCACCTGCAACCTCCCAGTTTTGGACCGACTCTACCATCGTGTTGGCTTGGCTCAATAAACCCCCGTGCAGTTGGTCCACCTTCGTGGCCAATCGGGTATCCAGCATCTCCAAAAGCACCAGTGGCCAAAGCTGGTCACATGTGCGCTCCGAGGACAACCCCGCTGATCTGGCGAGCCGTGGGGTCTCCGCGGCCGAGTTATCGGCCAGCAGACTCTGGTGGCATGGGCCGGACTGGCTCCAGCGAGCCCCCGAGTATTGGCCAACTCCCCATAACGAACTCCCAGACACCCAGCTGGAGCAACGAGTCCAGTGCCACACCACCGCGACCACCCTACTCGAGGACGTCAGCGAACGTTTCTCGGATTATGGTAGGGCATTACGAGTCATCGCGTACATCCTACGCTTCGCCACCAAAAGGATTTCGACGCCTTCCACGGTTCACCTCACCAATGACGAACTTCTCTCCGCCGAGCGCGCCTTGATTCGGACCTCTCAGCGTCGGGAATACCTCGCGGAGATACGGGCCCTGGGGGAAGGGCGACCCCTGCCATCATCCAGCACGCTACTCAATCTAAATCCATTTCTCGATCGGCATGGGTTACTCCGCGCCTGCGGACGACTCCGGGCCGCCGAGTCCCTCCGATATGATGAACGTCACCCTATTCTCCTCCCCTATAGTACTCATTTCACTCGCCTGCTTGTCGAATTCGCCCACCGCATCACGTTGCATGGCGGCAATCAACTGATGGTGCGGTATCTGCGCACCAAATTCTGGATCCCACGGATCAAGAACATGGTGAAGTCCCACCTCAAGGGGTGCAAAGTCTGCATCGTTCATCGTCGACGACTACAGACCCAGATGATGGGTGATCTCCCTCGAGAACGGATCACGTACTCCAGGCCCTTCACCCACACGGGCATTGATTTCGCAGGGCCGTTCGAGATCAAAAATTACACCGGGCGTGCGTGTCTCATAACTAAGGGTTATGTCTGCGTCTTCGTGTGTTTCAGCACGAAGGCAATCCATCTCGAGGCTACCTCCGACCTCACCACTGAAAGATTTCTTGCAGCATTCTCTCGGTTTGTCGCACGGAGACAATGCCCCCAGCGCATTTACTCCGACAATGGCAAAACCTTCGTAGGGGCCTCAAAGGCGCTCGAACAAGATTTCCTGAACGCCACCAAGCTTGATATAATGAAGGCATTTCCCCAGCACATTTTATCCTGGCAGTTCATTCCGCCAATCGCGCCCCATATGGGAGGACTGTGGGAAGCAGGGGTCAAAAGTTTTAAGACCCTGTTTTACAAGTCTTCGTCCACTGTCAAATACACCTTCGAGGAACTTTCCACTCTCCTGTGCAGGATCGAAGCGTGCCTAAACTCCAGGCCAATCTCTCCCATGAGCGAGGATCCAGAGGACCTGCTGGCCCTAAGCCCGGGACATTTCCTGATTGGAGGACCGCTCTTATCCATTGCGGAACCGGAAATTCTGGTCGAGCCTATGTCACTGATCAACCGATGGCAGCGACTGAAGGCAATCCAGCAGGCTTTCTGCCGCCGCTGGAAGAGTGAGTACCTCAAGGAGCTTCACAAACGGAACAAGTGGAAGTCACCGACTCGCAGCATCCAGACCGGCGACCTCGTGATCGTGTCCGAAGATCATCTCCCCTCCAACGAGTGGCGCTTAGGGCGAATTGAGCGCACTCTGCCCGGGGCTGACGGTCTCGTCCGAGTGGCTGATGTCACCACCGCGCGTGGGTCTATCCGAAGACCCGTAGCGAAGCTTATTCTGTTGCAAGACAGCAGGAGTCCTGAGCCTAAAACCGTATCGTGACTCCCAATCCCTCTATGTTCCCTCCGAATGTCCTCGTCTCCGTGCATGTTGTTCGTTCCCGCGCATAGACTAATCCACTCCCCCCTACGTAATTTCTTTCGTTACAGTTCGTTCAGCTCCCCCCTTCATAGCGACATGGCCCCCACACGTCTGCCGCACCACCGCAGCAAACGAGCTGCTCCGCAGGGCACGAACGTGTACCGATGCCGGGTCTGTCGGGGGGTTCATGCACTCCGGCAGTGTCAGCGCTTCCTAAACCTCCGAGGGGAAAAGCGGCTCCGGGCGGTGCTGATCAACAAGTATTGTCCCAATTGCTTGGCACACGAGCATTCATCCGACGCGTGCCGGACTCGCCATGGTTGCCGACGATGCGGGCAAAGGCACCACACCCTGCTCCACATGGCCGACCAAACGCCGAGACAACGTGCCTCCGCCCGGCGGCGCAGCCAATCACCCCCTCCGGGCGTGCTGCACCCCCGCTACAACCCTGTTCCCGATCATCGTCCGACCGCTCCGCTTCCCCAGAAGGCGCACCCGAAATCTCTTTATCCTCCCTGCTCCACGCCAGGACGACGACTGTCCTGCCAACCGCAGTTCTCCGGTTGGGCAATGGCTCGAAATCCTTCGAGACCCGCGTCCTTCTCGATGCGTGTGCGGCTGAGAGCCGCATCAATCGCTCCTTTGCCCGGTCCCTGGGGTTAGCTGTGACCAAGGTCGGGGTCGACCAAGCCTGTACGGCCGTCCTCGAGTCGAGGTCCGACGAGACGTTCCGACGGAACGTTATATTCCGGGTCGAAGAGGACTTGCTCATCCGCACTCCCATCCGGGAAGTGGCGGCGCCGGTTCGGGAGAAATTCGCCACCCTGATCCTGGCCGACCCCTATTTCTATCGGCCGGCGTCGGTGTCCGTGGTACTCGGGGCAGACCTCTATCCGGAGGTCATCCAACCAGGCTGTGTGCCCGGTCATAGCGGTACTCCCGCAGCCCAGAGCACCGTGTTCGGATGGGTCGTCTCCGGCTCCTGTGGGATCTAGGCGCTCCAGAACGTTGCCGTCCCCCGTCCTTTATATGTCCAGGGTGGCAATTGCAACATGTTGCAAGGGGGGCGGTATGTTCACGCCACCGGGTGAACAGCAGTGAGCGGCGAAGAGCAGTGAAGAGTGAGGAGGGTTTTTTGATCCTCGGCATCTACGGTCACACCAGGAGGGGTGACTGGGTTTTTTCCAATGGGCATCGCCATTATTCCGAATCGAGATTTTCACCCGAACACCCGTTCATCTCCTTTAGCTTTAATTTTGCGATTTGTCACTTTCTCCAACCGAACCATTTCGTGTGTGTGCCGGTATATCTTGTGAACTAAATAAAGCAAACATAGAATTAAAACGAAGTTTTCGCGCGTTTTAATCACTCTACTCACGTACGAGACCCTGAAGATATTGGCACCCGCCAACCACTGGATACTATATCGGGTCCTTCCGCCCCGCCACAAACAATTACATTTCGATTTTTTTCAATTTTCTTCAAAAAGATAAATCATTTTGAGTAATTTTTTTGATAAAAAAAAATAAAAATCAAAAATAGTGATTAAATATGATTTTTATTTTTTTCGCTCAAAATAAAACTCACTTTTGAAAAACGGCTTCCATGTTAAATATTTTCAAAATATTTTTGCACATCCTTAAAAAGGAGTTCAAGGACTACCCTTCCATAAATTTTTTTTTTTTTTTTCAATAAGGTATTTAGTAACAAAATTTTTTTTTTATTATTTGCTGTTTAATTTGACAAAAAGCAGTTGCTCCAGTGCCTTATCGGCGAGGTTACATCGTTGATCCGTCAACAGCATTTTAAGGGCTGAAAACGCTCTTTCCACACTCACTTGTGTTGCGGGAACCGAGTGCACCAGTTTGGCCAGCTGATAAAGACTTGGGTATACGTAGCGCAGGTGTTTGAACTTTGCGTTAATGCGATGTCTGCCTCAAAGGATGTGGATGCCAAGGAGGTACTTGAGCAAGGCACTTCTGTTGCAATGATCTGAAATATAAATAAAATTATTCGTATTCGTTTTATATATTTCAATGACGGAAAAACTTACAGGTTCTTTCAAATTAAATATTTGCAGAAAAATCTGCTTAAGCTTGCTTTTAGCTAGCATAACATTTATAGGGTTTTGCAGCAATACCCGTCTTATTTGTGGATCCAAGTATATGCTGCAAATTACCGAGTCAGTCCCTAAGAGGCCAACTTCCCTTTCACTCGCTCAAAGCTTTGCTTTCAGCCGTGTTTACTGCTGCAACAGTAAGCTTGAGCTCCAACCACAGTTTGTAAAAGTCACCCATAAATAATTCGGCGCTTTGTAGCTTGATAGTAGCTGTGTATGCCGGTTCCAGGGTAGTATCGAGTCTTTTTAGGTCATCCCACTCAGTCGTTGTTAGCTTCATTGAACACTTGAGGCGCCTCTCACAAGAGTCTTCAAAGTTCTTTAGCTCACTCAACATACTATAGGTGGAATTCCACCGAGTCGCGTCATCTAAAATTGGTTGTGGCAATGACTCCTCCGTTATTAAATACCTACACTTAAAATAAAAAAAAAACGTCATAAATATTTAATTATAACTATAATTGAAATCAATCTTACCTATGTGCCGGTGTTCTTAAAAGCTTCACAATCTTCCGTGCTTTGTTAATGAAGCTAGCAGATTCGTGCCGTTGAAAAAAATCCTTCACCGCCAGTTGAAGCGTATGTGCTGCACATTTGATCGAACGTATCATGAACGTATCGTGAATAAATTTTCAGATCTTTTAGCAGTCCATCATCATCCAAGTCCTCAGCAACTTCTTCTTCATCTTCGGAATCATTGTTCAGTAATTCCACTGCCTTAATCATGTTTCGACCATTGTCGGTTGTGATGGTATAGACTTGCTTTCTGGATATGCTAAAATCAGTCAATATAGACTTGATCTCAGCACATATATTTTGGGATGTATGCGATGTTTTTAACTGGATCAATCCCAATGTCTTAATGGACATTAAGCCTTCATCAATGTATTGAACGTTTACACCAAGCACTCCGCGGTTGCACCGTGTGGCCGTATCCACTTTGAGGCAGAGGATTCTGTTTTTTAAGGCTTGGACCATTTTGCTCTTAATTTGGGTATATTTTTCTTCAACTAATCTCATAACGTTCCTTGAATTGACAGATGGCATGTCTAACCCTTGAAATATTTGAGCTGTTGAGTCTTAAAACCGTCCGAGTCCAATACAGCCAGCGGTACTTTCGCGGTGGTGACAAGATCGATACAGGCAGGTTAACTCCTCTTGTCCCAAAACAACAGAAAATTTATTTTTTTTTTTCAGGCGCTTCAGTTGGTTCGGCCAATTTGTTGTTCTAGATGTCTTTTTAAATTGCAAACATAGTTGCCAGTGAAACACATTTTGCAAAGTGTACACTCCGAAACATTTTTTTCCACGTCAAATGCAAACAAATTTCGCAAAATAGAGTTACGCTTGCGACCCATCTCGGAACACGATAAAGAATGATCATAATTAGAAATAACAAAAATATGTTTGATTCAGCAACACTCGCGGCTTAAGACATTTCCAATAAAGTAGTGTCTTCGAATGCGCTATACACTGTTATTTTCTGTATGATTTTTATGGAATTCGGTGTAACGCCGGATCCTTTTTAAATAATATTGTGTTTTTATAAGATTATCAATATCTTTTTGAAAACAGAAAGTACAACAGAGCAATACAGATGGACAGATTGAAGATACCAAATTTTTTTATACGCTACTAAAGGGTATCGCTGTAAAGCTGGGCAATAAATACTACAGTTGCTAAGCTTAGCGGCGTTGTTGGCAAAAATATGTAAAATTTCAACCAACCAAAATGTAAAAATATTTTGAAAATATTTAGCATGGAAGCCGTTTTTCAAAAGCGAGTTGCATTTTGAGCGAAAAAAATAAAAATCATTTTTAAATATTATTTTTGATTTTTATTTTTTTTGATCAAAAAAGATTTTTATGGATAATCCTTATTAAATTACTCAAAATGAATTATCTTTTTTGAAGAAAATTGAAAAAATTGAATTTTTAAAAATCTTTCCAAAAATGCATAGATGGTATCGAATTAAATATATTGGTGTAATCTATTCTTTTCTAAGTCGTCTATAAGTAAATGATTTTTTCATTAAAAAAAAAAAACCAGAGGGTCGGGGCTAACTTCGACCGCGTCAAAGTTTGTATACCCTTGCAACTTTTTTGGTAACTCTATCCCTACCTATAGCCATCAAAGTGGAAAAACGTTTAAGCTAAAAAGGTTAAAGTTTGCGAAATAACGGCCTACAATCTTAGCATAGGAAATAACGAAGTTATTGACAAAAGTCACTGTTTTCGAAAAATCGTTCCCATGGGAGCTATGTGATATAGTCACCCGATCTTGATCAAATTTGGCACAGTCGTTTATATGTGTAATTAACTCACCAATAACGAAGTTATTAAGAAAAGTCACTGTTCGTGACTTTGCGGTTTGTATGGGAGCTATATGATATAGTGGTCCGATCCGGCTGAATCCGAGATATACAACCCCTGCAGTATATACAAGACCACATACAAAATTTCAGCTCTGTTGCTCTTACGGTCTAGGAGGAGTTTGCGTTGATCCAGATGGACGGACAGACGGACGGACGGACGGACGGACATGGCTATTTGAACTCGTGTCGTCATGCTGAAATGCTTCCTTCTATGCGTTGCACACTTTTGACCAAAATTAATATACCCTTTTTGCAAGGTTATAAAAATAATCATTATTTACGGTCCCCGATTTAAATCGCTCAAAAAGAGGCCCTTTTCCATATGCATTACGACTTGAATGGCCAGTATGTGCCATATGTTAGCGACAAGAAGGGCATTGGATCTGCAGAAGAAAATGTCCGATCCATGTAAAGAATTTGTGAAACTTCAGAATGTATTTTAAAAATACTATTTTCCCAAATAGGAATTGGTTTTAAAACACCGCCCGTTTTATTTATGTATGTAAATGCAAAATTTATTGCAATTATCTTTACGCAGAATATAATAAACTTTCCAAAGAAACAACTCCAATTTCGTAGATAAAAATTCGATATAATCGACAACCATTTCATGGACATCGCTCATAACATCGTATGATCATAGATTCTATCAATGTAGAAATTTAGTTTAATTTTAGGCCTCGTCTTCTTTCCAGCCGCTCATTATTGAAGTCTGTCAAAGCGGAGATGCCAGACCCAATACCACATCAATATCGGTTCTATCAACATTTTACTTTGCTTTTCTATTTCTATAATAGGATGAACGTTTCTTAATAAATTGGTCAATGCCAATGCGTTTTTTCTTATCATCAATAAAATGATGTGCGAGTGGTTAATTCTTTCTTTTTCAGAAAACAGTTTATACCTCTGTACTGGAAAGTTTTCTTAAGTTTGTTATGGGGAATATCAATATCGGTTGAAATCAACATAGCCTACAAAATGTACAATAATTTTTAAATTGTTGCCCGACAGATCTTTTTAGTAAGATGACTAGTTTAAAATGTAAAAACCACCAATAAATAAGTCTCCTCAAGTTGTCTACACTGTTTTGGCAAAACATTTGGCGCGTTAATTAACACTGGAACAAAGACGACAGACGTAAAAAAAAGCTGTCAGAAACAACAAATAAATAATAAGCCATTGTTAATGAACAATGACACAAGTATGATTCCGCAAAAAGGGTCAAAACTTTTGTTTTTGAAAAATAATGAACAGCCATTTCCTACCGGGGGTACCTATACATTTACGTATCCAAGCATAAAGGGGGCTTCCCAATACTAGAGAAGCGTTGAATTTTTTAAGTAAAAAAAAAATGGATGAGTGGAGATCAGCGACTTCTACGAATTGCGAATGCTCAGCACAGTTTATTGGGCAAGACTCACAATGAGTTGAATTTGGAAAATATTGAGCGCTATTTGGGTTCTTAAAACGTAATTGATAAACTTCGCCATGTACTTAAACTTCAGGTAATTTATTTTTATGGCTTCTATAATCTAAAAATGTATCGAGTAAATAAAAGCCTCTAAAGTTTTCCCGAAACGATCTAAAAAAGGTAGATTCTACAATACAATATCGTCCAGTTCTTTAACATCAATTTGTTAAAGAAAACTTGAGCACGCTCAAAAAGAAGCCCAGAAGAAGTCTTGTATTTTTCTTTCTTCAATTTTACGTTTTCCTTTCCTTTCTTGGGTTCTTGGATTTCTTAGCTGATTTACGTGATTGATTGTTTAAGAGCATATTATCACATACACTCCATATTGCAATCGTTGCTAGTTCTAGTACTAAGCCGCTAAATTGAAGTTAGTTTCCTTTAGTATCTGGATCCTAGAAATAAGATAGTCTAAGATAACATTAAAGGTTTTCTTTCCTTTTTCCTTTATAATAACATGTCATTTATTGTACAAGCCTTTAATCGAACAGACATTTGAATGTCACAGACAGCGATGCCAAGTCAAAATTTGAGAAATACGTAGCCAGGCTCCAAAATCTACGTACTTTTACGTAGCACAATTTTGCTGAAATACGTAGATCTACGTACTTTTTTTTAAAGCTTAAAACAATGAAAAAAATTAATAACCCAATAAATTTTTTTTAATTAACTGTATTGTACTTCGTTGTTATTAATTTCATTGGTCGTTTTAGAAAGCAAATTACATTGTTTAAATTATACATATTAATTTATGTACATGTTTTACAAAAATTTTACATGTTTTGATTAAAATATTTTAGGTGTTTGGCTCTAAGTTTTCCTTTAATCCACTTTTGGTGTGAAGCACTCCTTTTAAAGTCTCCGTGTCTAATTTTTTTCTGTTATTTGTCTTACAATTTGTTAATTAAATTAATTTCTGAAAATAAACGCTCAACATTACCACTGCTATGTGGCAAAACAATTTTGGGTTAACTCCGTCAAGATGGGAAACATGTGGGTTGAATGAAACGGAAACGGAATTTAGTGCTGCTAACCCAATATAAATCATATCATTTTTTTTATTTAATTCATAATATATTTATCAAAAAATTTGTTTGAGCGGGGCTTCAGGTCAATCTTACTGATTTATTTGTAAGATTTTAAATCATAGGCAGCACAAAAGGTGAGCAGGTTGTCTGTATAGCTATTTCAAAAACCACCAAGTTCTATCATCAGCAGACTTCGCTCAAGAATCCACAATTGTAATGGCCATACCATATCTTCAACGCTAAAACTAGTTGGGAATTACATTGCCAACTAAATGAAGCGAAAAAAGAACGGCAAAGCTTGCAACTGCAGATTCCACATTTTTTGTGTGCATACCCATGGGCGCCAGCTGAATTAGTGTAACCAACCTTAACCAACTAATCGTCGCGCCCAAATATTTTGTAATAGTATATTGTACTATATGCAAAAAAGAGGGTTTTTTTACAGCAAGTGTAAAACGGCGGGCCTTCCGTTTTTGGTATTTGTCTAGATTTCGACCTTAACCAACTAATCGTCGCGCCCAAATATTTTGTAATAGTATATTGTACTATATGCAAAAAAGAGGGTTTTTTTACAGCAAGTGTAAAACGGCGGGCCTTCCGTTTTTGGTATTTGTCTAGATTTCGACCTTATTGAAGTTAATCAAAAAATTTGTTAGTTGGTTAAGGCAACCTGCTCACCTTTTGTGCTGCCTATGATTTAAAATCTTACAAATAAATCAGTAAGATTGACCTGAAGCCCCGCTCAAATAAATTTTTTGATTAACTTCAATAAGGTCGAAATCTAGACAAATAATATATTTATATTACTCAAAAATTTTGGGTTTTAAAATTTTTTTTCAATATTTTTTAAAAGTACGTAGTTTTAGTCTCTTCGTACGTAGATACGTAGATCTCCTTCGAAATACGTAGATCTACGTACAAATACGTAGCTTGGCATCGCTGGTCACAGATGAAAAGCCTATGCTTTAAAACACTGTTATCCTTACTTAAACATTAGCTTTAATGAAACATTTATCTTACTGATATTCGAAAGAATCGCATTTGCCATTGAATCTACAGCATATAGAAATATTTCCCTATAGGAAATGGTTTTGAAACAACTCAAATTTCGTAAATAAATTTTCGATATAATCGACAACCATTTCATGGACATCGTTCATAGCATCTTCCTCGTCGTCGTTTATACCATGTGTCCAAAAAATTTTTTTTTGTAAAAGTTATTTAAACAACTGTACTTTACGACTTTTGCAGATAGTTCTGGTGTGTTAATGAATTCAGAATTAATTGAAGTGTTTAAAAATATTATAATGATCTTTTCTGGGTTGGTTTATAAATTACATATATGGTCAATACAGTATATCCCTACTTTATATTTGTTGTGCTACATCAACTGTATTTTGGCAGAAACCAGATATTTTGTGGTTTGATTCCTTTGGGGCCATTTTTATACCCTTGCAAAAAGGGTATATTAATTTTGGTCAGAAGTGTGCAATGCATAGAAGGAAGCATCTCCGACCATATAAAGTATATATATTCTTGATCAGCATGACGAGACGAGTTCATATAGCCATGTCCGTTCGTCCGTCCGTCTCGATCAACGCAAACTCCTCCTAGACCGTTGGAGCTACAGAGCTGAAATTTTGCATGTAGGCTTTTATATACTGCAGGCGTTGTATATATCGGATTCAGCCGGATCGGACCACTATATCATATAGCTCCCATACAAACCGCAAAGTCACGAACAGTGACTTTTCTCAATAACTTCCTTATTTGCTGAGCTATTGTCGTGAAATTTAATATTGGTGAGTTTATTATACATATAAACTATTAAACATATAAACATAAAACATACTGTGGCAAATATGATCAAGATCGGGTGACTATATCATATAGCTCCCATAGGAACGAAAACAGTGACTTTCTTCAATAACTTCGTTACTTTTGATGCGATTGCTTTTAAATTAAATAATTGTTAGTAAGTAAGGATCGGGTAACTATATCATACAGCTCCCATAGTAGTCCGTTCTTTGGGAAACATTGGCCCTTTTAGCTTAAATGTTTTTCCACTTTGATGGCTGTAGGTAAGGAAAAAGTTACCAAAAAAGTTGCAAGGGTATACAAACTTTGACGCGGTCGAAGTTAGTCCGGCCCTCTGGTTCTTTTTATACCATACACCCATAGGGTGAAATGGTATATTAAAGTCGCCAAAATGTGTGTAACAGGCAGAAGGAAGCATCTCCGACCCCACAAAGTATATATATTCTTGATCAGGATCAACAACCGAGTCGATCTAGCCATGTCCGTCTGTCCGTCCGTACGTCCGTCTGTCCGTATGAACACCTAGTTCTTTGAGACGCTAAGAGCTAGAGCCACCAAATTTGGTATGTAGACTCGTGTAGTATGTAGAGTGATCAAGTTTATTTCAAATTTTTGGCACGCCCCTTTCCGCACCCGCAATTTAAAAAAAGCGTTTATCTCAAAAACTATTTCAGCTATATTCGCTTAGTTAATGCACACATATTTTGTATGTATAAAAATTTTGCCACGACCTTTTCCGCCCCCGTTATTTGAAAAACTTGATTATCTCCCGTATTTTTTTACCTTATGCAATCAAATTTAGCACACTTAAATTTAATACTAATATCTAGCAAAAAAATCGAAAAAAATTGATCAAAATCGGACAAAAAACAGTCGAGTTATGCATATAAACGTTTTTCCATAAGGCCGGAGTTGGCCGTTGGCTGGTGGGGGCGCTAGGGTGCTCGTATGATTGAGTGAACGAGATATTAAGATATGCTTGTAAGAAGCATGTGAAAATGCATTTGATTAATAAAGTTGAAATATTTGCTTTACTGGTGTATGGTATACCTAAGTCGGCGAGACGACTTACTTACTTCATTTATAGACATTTCCTTAGGTCTACATATTCCCTTATCACAACTTCAGTTTTTGCTTTGTGGTCGAATGTTTATAATTGTCTTTTTTTTAAACTGTTTTCCAATAAAAAATTTAAGTCTTGCTCTTGAGTAAATGGTATAAGCTAAGCCGACTTTATCTCTTTTTAAACAATTTTTGTTGTTATTGTTACTTGTTACTGTTCGGCAACAATCCACCATATTTTACTCCACGAAACAAATTTTAGAATATAATTGCTAAAAGCACGTCTTTACAAAAAACCACAGAAAGGATACCGCCAAGAGGGTCCCAAGAAATTGCAAGTTAAATTTCACTAAATAAAAAAGAATCACAACTAAGTTTGGAAAATATTTCGTTTTTGGCTATTTCTTCAGCGGATATAAAAAATAGGATTTATTTTCAGTATCTGGAATTAAATAGTTTTTTGTGGTATTTCCGGTTTTTTGGTTTTTTTTTATGGCAATTCCTTACTAAGTTCCATCAGTAATCTACCATCTTGTGGCAGTCCCATCCACCTTTGTTTGATCTGCCCAGTTGCAGATGGTACAAAACTCCAATGCTCAATAGCATGTGGAGTGGAGTGAGGAAAATTAAGTCTTCTCCTCTTCGAATTCCAGACAGAAGTCATTTTTATATTTCGTTTTCATGAGTTAGAAGCTCTTCATGAGCCATGTAACAGAAGCTTTTAGAACATGTTAATGTAAATACAGTGGTAGAAATTCCGATAATCTTAAACAAATAATATAAGAAATTTTAATATACAAATCTAAGTTAACAATGACGTCTCCTCCAACATACTCCCCCATTGAAGGATGAAGTATGACTCCTTCAATTTACATCAACGTCATCTCTTAAAGGCAATGGAGCGAGTTTGCAGATTGGGCGACGAATAATTCCTTTCTTGGTGCGAACATCGGCTACTCTGACCCTTCCATCTGCACCAAGTATGGCTTCGACCACACGACCAGTAATCCAGCATTGCGGTGGAAGATTCATCATGGATGAGAACTAATTGATCCTTTGCTATGTTGTTCTCGGGATGCAACCACTTAGAGCGTTCTTGTAATTGATGTACATAGTCGCGCTTCCAGAGTTCCCAGAAGCGTTGCTTGAGATAGGTCACCCTTGCCAACGAATAGATAAGATAGTTTTGAGTCATTTATTACCGGTTCAGGGATCGCTTGCAGTGAACATCCGATCAATAAGTGTGCTGGCGTCAGAGCCTCCCCGTCATTGGGATCATCGCTGTGAATGGATATTGGACGGGAATTCAATATCGCCTCCACTTCAATTGCAATCGATTGAAGCTCTTCATACGTCAAATGAGAAGAGGTCAAATTTTTGATGAGCAGAGTCTTCATTGACTTTACTGCGGCTTCCCATAAGCCTCCAAAATGGGGAGCACGCGGTGGAATGAAATTGAATTCAAAGCCGGCATTTCGGCTAAATTCCTCCAGATTTTTTGCATTGAGTTCTGAACAGAATTGCCGTTTGAAGCCTTCAAGTTGCGAACATGCTCCGACAAAGTTGGTGGCATTGTCACAATAAATCCTTTTGGGTATGCCACGTCGTCCGATGAATCGCTTCAAACAGAGAATAAAATTATTAGCTTTTGAAGAAAAGCAAACAAATATGGCCAAATATGTTTTGTAAGGAACTTTGCTTCAAATGCGGTACGACGTAAGAAATGGTCCACATAGATCTACTCCGCATATCAGAAACGGGCGTTCGGCCAGGAGACGGTCAGCTGGGAGGTTACCCATGATTTGTCGCATTAATACAGGTTTGTAATGATAGCAATGTGTACAACTTCTAACAACATTTCGGACCAGTTCGCGAGCATTTACAATGCATACTGTTAGGCGCAGAATCGCTATCAAAACCTTAGCTCCCGCGTGAAGGTTTCGCAAGTAAAGATCTTCAATATATTTATAAGTGAAATTATGAGTCTTTGGAAGCAATAACGGCATTTTAGCGTCCAATGGTATGTCAGCCATTGCAAGACGGCCTCCAACACGGATAAGTCGAATATTTTGAGAACCTATCTGTTCATTTGAGATGAATGGATTTAACTTTTGAAGCTCCGGCTTCAGACTTCGTCCTGCTTGTTCTTTCGCAAACACATCACCCTGATTGGAAGAGATTATATGATTAAAAGCCAATTTAATTTCTTCTACTGAAATGCTTCTTGTAGCATTTATCGTATTATTGCGGTTAATAGGAACTCGGTTGAAAACTCGTAAAACGTATGCTAAGACTCTCACAATCATACGAAACGATGATAGTCTACTAATGATCTGCTCAACTATGCTCTTTTCTTTATAACTAGTGCTACATTTCAATACAAGGGTGTTTCGCAATTCTAATTCTTTGGGCTGGAAATCTGTCTTTCTTTCAGATTTCGGCCAATGTAATGCATCAAGTGTTAAGAACCTTGGTCCATGAAACCAAATTGTCTGCATCAAATCGCGCGCTGCACAGCCACGTGAAACAATGTCGGCTGGATTATCCTTTCCAGGCACGTGACTCCAAATGATATCCTGTGATTGAGTTTGTATGGTTGATACGCGATTGGCAATAAAGCATTTTAGAGTTGATGGGTGCATTTTAATCCAATGGAGAACGACAGTTGAATCTGTCCAAAAATATGTTTTGCTGACAAGACAGTTTAATTTGTGTTTGATTTTAGTCCATGTTTGGCAGAGTAAAACGGAAGCACAAAGCTCTAAACGAGGTATGCTTTGCGATTGAGTGGGCGCAACTCTCGATCTCGAAATGATCAATGAAGTTACATATTTTCCGTTGTCCAAAACCCTTGCGTATATGCAACATCCATACGCTCGATTTGAGGCATCCGAAAATCCATGGATTTCACACTTATTTTTTTGTGATGTGTTAACAAATCGATTTACTCGAACTATGTCAAGATTAGATAAATCAGCTTCAAGTTGTTGCCATCTAGTCCGTAAGATCTCTGGCAACGGGTCGTCCCAGTCCAAGCGCTCGATCCACAAGTCTTGGATCAAGATTTTGTAGCGTACTACGACTGGCGCTAATAATCCTAGCAGATCATAGAGCCTGGCCATGATCGATACTATTTTTCGTTTTGTTGGTATTGCAGTTAATGGAAGATCAAATCGAAATAATATAAGATCTTCGGTTGGCAGCCACGACATGCCAAGAGCCTTGGTGACATCACTATTGTCAATATTGAGATTATATTCATAATCTGTTGGTGCCCCACTAAAATTCCACTTTGTCAATTCTAAGCCTGCCTTTGAGAGCAATTTGGTAACTTCATTCGTCTTAGCATTGAGTTCTTCGATTGAGTCAGCTCCATAAAGTAGATCGTCGACGTAGATATCCTCAGCTAATACAGCAGCTCCAATTGGAAACAACTCCTTATACGTCTCTGATAAAAACTTTAAGGACCTGATTGCGAGAAATGGAGCGCACGACATCCCATAGGTAACAGTATTCAATTGAAATAATTGAATAGGTTCTTGCGGTGACTTTCTCCAGAAGATTTGTTGGAAACTTCTATCCTCAGGTGCGACGAGAAATTGTCTGTACATTTTTGTTATGTCAGCTGTAATAGCATGGCGATAAAAACGAAACGAGAGTAATGTTAGGATTAGATCTTGTTGAATAGTAGGACCAACCATGAGAATATCATTTAATGATATATTTGATGATGATTTAGACGAAGCGTCAAATACTACGCGAAGTTTAGGTTTGAGGAATAATGTAATGATTTCCCGATTGCAAATTATCTAACGAAGCTACCTCCATGTGATTCAACTTAAGATATTCATCTAAAAAATCGATGGTAAATGGTAAATGGTATAAGCTAAGCCGACTTTATCTCTTTTTAAACAATTTTTGTTGTTATTGTTACTTGTTACTGTTCGGCAACAATCCACCATATTTTACTCCACGAAACAAATTTTAGAATATAATTGCTAAAAGCACGTCTTTACAAAAAATCAAAGAAAGGATACCGCCAAGAGGGTCCCAAGAAATTGCAAGTTAAATTTCACTAAATAAAAAAGAATCACAACTAAGTTTGGAAAATATTTCGTTTTTGGCTATTTCTTCAGCGGATATAAAAAATAGGATTTATTTTCAGTATCTGGAATTAAATAGTTTTTTGTGGTATTTCCGGTTTTTTGGTTTTTTTTTATGGCAATTCCTTACTAAGTTCCATCAGTAATCTACCATCTTGTGGCAGTCCCATCCACCTTTGTTTGATCTGCCCAGTTGCAGATGGTACAAAACTCCAATGCTCAATAGCATGTGGAGTGGAGTGAGGAAAATTAAGTCTTCTCCTCTTCGAATTCCAGACAGAAGTCATTTTTATATTTCGTTTTCATGAGTTAGAAGCTCTTCATAAGCCATGTAACAGAAGCTTTTAGAACATGTTAATGTAAATACAGTGGTAAAAATTTTGGATAATCTTAAACAAATAATATAAGAAATTTTAATATACAAATCTAAGTTAACAATGACGTCTCCTCCAACATACTCCCCCATTGAAGGATGAAGTATGACTCCTTCAATTTACATCAACGTCATCTCTTAAAGGCAATGGAGCCAGTTTGCAGATTGGGCGACGAATAATTCCTTTCTTGGTGCGAACATCGGCTACTCTGACCCTTCCATCTGCACCAAGTATGGCTTCGACCACACGACCAGTAATCCAGCATTGCGGTGGAAGATTCATCATGGATGAGAACTAATTGATCCTTTGCTATGTTGTTCTCGGGATGCAACCACTTAGAGCGTTCTTGTAATTGATGTACATAGTCGCGCTTCCAGAGTTCCAGAAGCGTTGCTTGAGATAGTTTGATAGTTTTGAGTCATTTATTACCGGTTCAGGGATCGCTTGCAGTGAACATCCGATCAATAAGTGTGCTGGCGTCAGAGCCTCCCCGTCATTGGGATCATCGCTGTGAATGGATATTGGACGGGAATTCAATATCGCCTCCACTTCAATTGCAATCGATTGAAGCTCTTCATACGTCAAATGAGAAGAGGTCAAATTTTTGATGAGCAGAGTCTTCATTGACTTTACTGCGGCTTCCCATAAGCCTCCAAAATGGGGAGCACGCGGTGGAATGAAATTGAATTCAAAGCCGGCATTTCGGCTAAATTCCTCCAGATTTTTTGCATTGAGTTCTGAACAGAATTGCCGTTTGAAGCCTTCAAGTTGCGAACATGCTCCGACAAAGTTGGTGGCATTGTCACAATAAATCCTTTTGGGTATGCCACGTCGTCCGATGAATCGCTTCAAACAGAGAATAAAATTATTAGCTTTTGAAGAAAAGCAAACAAATATGGCCAAATATGTTTTGTAAGGAACTTTGCTTCGAATGCGGTACGACGTAAGAAATGGTCCACATAGATCTACTCCGCATATCAGAAACGGGCGTTCGGCCAGGAGACGGTCATCTGGGAGGTTACCCATGATTTGTCGCATTAATACAGGTTTGTAATGATAGCAATGTGTACAACTTCTAACAACCTTTCGGACCAGTTCGCGAGCATTTACAATCCATACTGTTAGGCGCAGAATCGCTATCAAAACCTTAGCTCCCGCGTGAAGGTTTCGCAAGTAAAGATCTTCAATATATTTATAAGTGAAATTATGAGTCTTTGGAAGCAATAACGGCATTTTAGCGTCCAATGGTATGTCAGCCATTGCAAGACGGCCTCCAACACGGATAAGTCGAATATTTTGAGAACCTATCTGTTCATTTGAGATGAATGGATTTAACTTTTGAAGCTCCGGCTTCAGACTTCGTCCTGCTTGTTCTTTCGCAAACACATCACCCTGATTGGAAGAGATTATATGATTAAAAGCCAATTTAATTTCTTCTACTGAAATGCTTCTTGTAGCATTTATCGTATTATTGCGGTTAATAGGAACTCGGTTGAAAACTCGTAAAACGTATGCTAAGACTCTCACAATCATACGAAACGATGATAGTCTACTAATGATCTGCTCAACTATGCTCTTTTCTTTATAACTAGTGCTACATTTCAATACAAGGGTGTTTCGCAATTCTAATTCTTTGGGCTGGAAATCTGTCTTTCTTTCAGATTTCGGCCAATGTAATGCATCAAGTGTTAAGAACCTTGGTCCATGAAACCAAATTGTCTGCATCAAATCGCGCGCTGCACAGCCACGTGAAACAATGTCGGCTGGATTATCCTTTCCAGGCACGTGACTCCAAATGATATCCTGTGATTGAGTTTGTATGGTTGATACGCGATTGGCAATAAAGCATTTTAGAGTTGATGGGTGCATTTTAATCCAATGGAGAACGACAGTTGAATCTGTCCAAAAATATGTTTTGCTGACAAGACAGTTTAATTTGTGTTTGATTTTAGTCCATGTTTGGCAGAGTAAAACGGAAGCACAAAGCTCTAAACGAGGTATGCTTTGCGATTGAGTGGGCGCAACTCTCGATCTCGAAATGATCAATGAAGTTACATATTTTCCGTTGTCCAAAACCCTTGCGTATATGCAACATCCATACGCTCGATTTGAGGCATCCGAAAATCCATGGATTTCACACTTATTTTTTTGTGATGTGTTAACAAATCGATTTACTCGAACTATGTCAAGATTAGATAAATCAGCTTCAAGTTGTTGCCATCTAGTCCGTAAGATCTCTGGCAACGGGTCGTCCCAGTCCAAGCGCTCGATCCACAAGTCTTGGATCAAGATTTTGTAGCGTACTACGACTGGCGCTAATAATCCTAGCAGATCATAGAGCCTGGCCATGATCGATACTATTTTTCGTTTTGTTGGTATTGCAGTTAATGGAAGATCAAATCGAAATAATATAAGATCTTCAGTTGGCAGCCACGACATGCCAAGAGCCTTGGTGACATCACTATTGTCAATATTGAGATTATATTCATAATCTGTTGGTGCCCCACTAAAATTCCACTTTGTCAATTCTAAGCCTGCCTTTGAGAGCAATTTGGTAACTTCATTCGTCTTAAGGCATTGAGTTCTTCGATTGAGTCAGCTCCATAAAGTAGATCGTCGACGTACATATCCTCAGCTAATACAGCAGCTCCAATCGGAAACAACTCCTTATACGTCTCTGATAAAAACTTTAAGGACCTGATTGCGAGAAATGGAGCGCACGACATCCCATAGGTAACAGTATTCAATTGAAATAATTGAATAGGTTCTTGCGGTGACTTTCTCCACAAGATTTGTTGGAAACTTCTATCCTCAGGTGCGACGAGAAATTGTCTGTACATTTTTGTTATGTCAGCTGTAATAGCATGGCGATACAAACGAAACGAGAGTAATGTTAGGATTAGATCTTGTTGAATAGTAGGACCAACCATGAGAATATCATTTAATGATATATTTGATGATGATTTAGACGAAGCGTCAAATACTATGCGAAGTTTAGTTGATGAGCTCTGCGGTCTAAGGACACAATGGTGAGGAATAATGTAATGATTTCCCGATTGCAAATTATCTAACGAAGCTACCTCTATGTGATTCAACTTAAGATATTCATCTAAAAAATCGATGTACATTTCCTTTAATTGGTGTTGAGATGCAAGCCGTCTTTCGAGTTGAAGAAAACGTCTTTTTGCACAGGACAACGAGTCTCCAAGTTGTTCAGGAGATTCCTTGAAAGGCAACCGAACCTGTATGCGCCCTGAATCCAGGAATTGTGTGTGCACCTGAAAGTGAGTTTCACATGCTTGTTCTTCTGAGGTTAACGAAATATCTTTATTTTGAATTCCATGTATTTCATCCATTTTCCAAAACCTTTCTAATAATATGTTAAGGTCCTGCTGTTGCGTTAAATTACAAGTGTATTGTTGAGTTGATTGAGGTTCAGCAATCTTACCCCCGACGATCCATACTAATGCAGTTTCCACTAGATGAGGAAGACCAATTCCTAAACTAATTTTACCAGTTTTAAGTAGATCAAAAAACTCCTTTACGCTAAGCAATAGATCTACTTTTCCGGGCTTATAAAAGAATGGGTCGGCTAACTCAATTTCTTTGGGAATGGCCCAATTTGACACATCTAGTCTCTTTTCAGGCTGAGGTAGAGATATAGATTTAGTCACGATAAACTCCATATTCCATTCATCTGTAGATATTCTTGAACGAATTTTGGTAGATACGGAATGTTTCATATGTGTACGTAATTCACCAATTCCAGCAATCTCATAATGATCGTAACGAAACGGAAGCTGAAGCCTTTTGTCTAATTCTTCAGTTATAAAGGTAAGCTCAGAGCACGAATCAAGTAATGCTCTTGCGAGCTGAAACTCACCAAGTTTGTCTTGAATAAGAACTATTGCTGTTGGAAGTAATCCTCGCCGAGCGTGGCGAGTCAACATTGATGTTGCAAATGTTTTACTTTCGTCATGTGTATTATGAATGATTTGTTGCGATTGATGATGGATAGAAGGTCCATCTAGTTGATAATTTCCCTGGACGTTTGAATCCTTATGCATGTTTGTGTGATGTAAACCTCCACAATGACGACATCTATTCAATGAAGGACACTTTGAGGCTGGATGACCCTTATTGAGGCAATTTAAACAAAGTGACGCTGTTTTAACAATCTTAAATCGCTCAATAAAAGGTAGCAAATTAAAAACTGGACAGAATGCTAACCTATGCTCAGTTGACTGACATTGAATGGATCTACTTTGGGCTGCAACAAATACTTTTGAAGTACTATGAATTTTGTCTCTGACGGGTCTTTCCTCTTGTCGGTTTCGCAGATACCCTTCCAAAAATTGACAGTGTCGACTGAGAATTTGATAACAGTCGGCCCAGTCTGGCAATTTATCATATCGTATGCTTGTTTGGATTCAAGATCAATTTTTGACATAACAATGTGAATAAGTACTGCGTTTAATACATCAGCTTCAGACCCAAGAGACAACAATGATCCGCGTAGAGCTGAAACCGTATCCAAAATTGTACGTAGGGTAACAGCGTCTGCCTTTTTCATGCTAACAATGTTAAATAAACTTGAAATATGTTCTACGAAAATAAGAACTTTCTTGTCATATCGCTCGTTGAGGCGCTCTAGGGCCTTGGGATAATTTTCGTCTGATACTTGAAATGGCGAGACTACGCTTAGAGCTTGGCCAGATAGACAACTTATTAGATAGTTAAATTTGTCAACATTGGACAATGAGTTGTCTTCATGTACCATATTTGTAAATGAAGTAATAAATTTTTTGAATTCCCCATATTTGCCGTCGAATTTAGGTAATTTGAGGGATGGAAGCCGATTATGATGTCCCCCATGATAAGTCGATGAATTAAAGAAACTAAGTTCTTCTGGTTTTTCCTTTTTACTTGTAATATGATTGCCTTTGTTTCGATAAAAAGATTTTCTATCTCTGCCCGATTCGCGTCTGCTGGATCTAGCTTCTCAATATTGGTTAGAACTTGTAATGCTTGTTTAAAATACGACTCAATAATTTGAGACTGACAATCTAATATAATAGGGTCATTTTCAAGATCGATTCTAGCTCTTAAACTTTGAATATTAGATTGCAGTTGATTTCGTTGTTGTCTGAGAGGTAGAAGCTGCGTTTCATTTGGTGGAGACATTTTGGGCCCTTAACGAAAGAAATGTAGCAAGTTAGAAATGAATTAAACGTGAGCTAAACGAGTTCTAGTTTTAATAAAAACACTCAAATGCATTAAGTTTCACTCAAGAGCTTAATAAGTGAGCTTTAATATGTAGATCGTTTCCCTATATGACAGTTTGAGTACTTACTCCGCTGTGCTTAATACTTAGCACGTGTTAAAGTTTACGAGTGTTTTACATGTGAGTGTAAAGCATGTGAAAGCTTACGATCGCTAATGAGTGTAATTGAGTCAAAATTTAGTGGAAATAGATACTGTAAATTTACACACTCAAGTTGACTTAGGTTATGATAGGCTCCACGTAAGTCCAATGATGACTGTCCAAGATGATGTAACGATGAATGCAATATAATGAACGAATAAACGACTTTATATAGTTTTTAAGTTTTTATGTTGGGACTTGCGAAGTGCAAGGTCCTGTCACGGTCGCCAATGTTTGATCTGCCAAGCTCTTCATGGCTCTTCATGAGCCATGTAACAGAAGCTTTTAGAACATGGTAATGTAAATACAGTGGTAGAAATAAGTAGATAAATAGAAGTAGGTAGATAAAATTATTAGCAGATAGGTCAGAGATTAGTTCTGTATGAATAGCTTTTGAAGAAAAGCAAACAAATATGGCCAAATATGTTTTGTAAGGAACTTTGCTTCGAATGCGGTACGACGTAAGAAATGGTCCACATAGATCTACTCCGCATATCAGAAACGGGCGTTCGGCCAGGAGACGGTCATCTGGGAGGTTACCCATAATTTGTCGCATTAATACAAATTTGTAATGATAGCAATGTGTGCAATTTCTAACAACCTTTCGGACCAGTTCGCGAGCATTTACAATCCATACTGTTAGGCGCAGAATCGCTATCAAAACCTTAGCTCCCGCGTGAAGGTTTCGCAAGTAAAGATCTTCAATATATTTATAAGTGAAATTATGAGTCTTTGGAAGCAATAACGGCATTTTAGCGTCCAATGGTATGTCAGCCATTGCAAGACGGCCTCCAACACGGATAAGTCGAATATTTTGAGAACCTATCTGTTCATTTGAGATGAATGGATTTAACTTTTGAAGCTCCGGCTTCAGACTTCGTCCTTTAGTTCTTTCGCAAACACATCACTCTGAATGGAAGAGATTATATGATTAAAAGCCAATTTAATTTCTTCTACTGAAATGCTTCTTGTAGCATTTATCGTATTATTGCGGTTAATAGGAACTCGGTTGAAAACTCGTAAAACGTATGCTAAGACTCTCACAATCATACGAAACGATGATAGTCTACTAATGATCTGCTCAACTATGCTCTTTTCTTTATAACTAGTGCTACATTTCAATACAAGGGTGTTTCGCAATTCTAATTCTTTGGGCTGGAAATCTGTCTTTCTTTCAGATTTCGGCCAATGTAATGCATCAAGTGTTAAGAACCTTGGTCCATGAATCCAAATTGTCTGCATCAAATCGCGCGCTGCACAGCCACGTGAAACAATGTCGGCTGGATTATCCTTTCCAGGCACGTGACTCCAAATGATATCCTGTGATTGAGTTTGTATGGTTGATACGCGATTGGCAATAAAGCATTTTAGAGTTGATGGGTGCATTTTAATCCAATGGAGAACGACAGTTGAATCTGTCCAAAAATATGTTTTGCTGACAAGACAGTTTAATTTGTGTTTGATTTTAGTCCATGTTTGGCAGAGTAAAACGGAAGCACAAAGCTCTAAACGAGGTATGCTTTGCGATTGAGTGGGCGCAACTCTCGATCTCGAAATGATCAATGAAGTTACATATTTTCCGTTGTCCAAAACCCTTGCGTATATGCAAGATCCATACGCTCGATTTGAGGCATCCGAAAATCCATGGATTTCACACTTATTTTTTGGTGATGTGTTAACAAATCGATTTACTCGAACCATGTCAAGATTAGATAAATCAGCTTCAAGTTGTTGCCATCTGTCCGTAATATCTCGTAATCGCTAAATAGAGCCTGGCCATGATCGATACTATTTTTCGTTTTGTTGGTATTGCAGTTAATGGAAGATCAAATCGAAATAATATAAGATCTTCAGTTGGCAGCCACGACATGCCAAGAGCCTTGGTGACATCACTATTGTCAATATTGAGATTATATTCATAATCTGTTGGTGCCCCACTAAAATTCCACTTTGTCAATTCTAAGCCTGCCTTTGAGAGCAATTTGGTAACTTCATTCGTCTTAGCATTGAGTTCTTCGATTGAGTCAGCTCCATAAAGTAGATCGTCGACGTACATATCCTCAGCTAATACAGCAGCTCCAATCGGAAACAACTCCTTATACGTCTCTGATAAAAACTTTAAGGACCTGATTGCGAGAAATGGAGCGCACGACATCCCATAGGTAACAGTATTCAATTGAAATAATTGAATAGGTTCTTGCGGTGACATTCTCCACAAGATTTGTTGGAAACTTCTATCCTCAGGTGCGACGAGAAATTGTCTGTACATTTTTGTTATGTCAGCTGTAATAGCATGGCGATACAAACGAAAGGAGAGTAATGTTAGGATTAGATCTTGTTGAATAGTAGGACCAACCATGAGAATATCATTTAATGATATATTTGATGATGATTTAGACGAAGCGTCAAATACTATGCGAAGTTTAGTTGATGAGCTCTGCGGTCTAAGGACACAATGGTGAGGAACAATGTAATGATTTCCCGATTGCAAATTATCTAACGAAGCTACCTCCATGTGATTCAACTTAAGATATTCATCTAAAAAATCGATGTACATTTCCTTTAATTGGTGTTGAGATGCAAGCCGTCTTTCGAGTTGAAGAAAACGTCTTTTTGCACAGGACAACGAGTCTCCAAGTTGTTCAGGAGATTCCTTGAAAGGCAACCGAACCTGTATGCGCCCTGAATCCAGGAATTGTGTGTGCACCTGAAAGTGAGTTTCACATGCTTGTTCTTCTGAGGTTAACGAAATATCTTTATTTTGAATTCCATGTATTTCATCCATTTTCCAAAACCTTTCTAATAATATGTTAAGGTCCTGCTGTTGCGTTAAATTACAAGTGTATTGTTGAGTTGATTGAGGTTCAGCAATCTTACCCCCGACGATCCATCCTAATGCAGTTTCCACTAGATGAGGAAGACCAATTCCTAAACTAATTTTACCAGTTTTAAGTAGATCAAAAAACTCCTTTACGCTAAGCAATAGATCTACTTTTCCGGGCTTATAAAAGAATGGGTCGGCTAACTCAATTTCTTTGGGAATGGCCCAATTTGACACATCTAGTCTCTTTTCAGGCTGAGGTAGAGATATAGATTTAGTCACGATAAACTCCATATTCCATTCATCTGTAGATATTCTTGAACGAATTTTGGTAGATACGGAATGTTTCATATGTGTACGTAATTCACCGATTCCAGCAATCTCATAATGATCGTAACGAAACGGAAGCTGAAGCCTTTTGGCTAATTCTTCAGTTATAAAGGTAAGCTCAGAGCACGAATCAAGTAATGCTCTTGCGAGCTGAAACTCACCAAGTTTGTCTTGAATAAGAACTATTGCTGTTGGAAGTAATCCTCGCCGAGCGTGGCGAGTCAACATTGATGTTGCAAATGTTTTACTTTCGTCATGTGTATTATGAATGATTTGTTGCGATTGATGATGGATAGAAGGTCCATCTAGTTGATAATTTCCCTGGACGTTTGAATCCTTATGCATGTTTGTGTGATGTAAACCTCCACAATGACGACATCTATTCAATGAAGGACACTTTGAGGCTGGATGACCCTTATTGAGGCAATTTAAACAAAGTGACGCTGTTTTAACAATCTTAAATCGCTCAATAAAAGGTAGCGAATTAAAAACTGGACAGAATGCTAACCTATGCTCAGTTGACTGACATTGAATGGATCTACTTTGGGCTGCAACAAATACTTTTGAAGTACTATGAATTTTGTCTCTGACGGGTCTTTCCTCTTGTCGGTTTCGCAGATACCCTTCCAAAAATTGACAGTGTCGACTGAGAATTTGATAACAGTCGGCCCAGTCTGGCAATTTATCATATCGTATGCTTGTTTGGATTCAAGATCAATTTTTGACATAACAATGTGAATAAGTACTGCGTTTAATACATCAGCTTCAGACCCAAGAGACAACAATGATCCGCGTAGAGCTGAAACCGTATCCAAAATTGTACGTAGGGTAACAGCGTCTGCCTTTTTCATGCTAACAATGTTAAATAAACTTGAAATATGTTCTACGAAAATAAGAACTTTCTTGTCATATCGCTCGTTGAGGCGCTCTAGGGCCTTGGGATAATTTTCGTCTGATACTTGAAATGGCGAGACTACGCTTAGAGCTTGGCCAGATAGACAACTTATTAGATAGTTAAATTTGTCAACATTGGACAATGAGTTGTCTTCATGTACCATATTTGTAAATGAAGTAATAAATTTTTTGAATTCCCCATATTTGCCGTCGAATTTAGGTAATTTGAGGGATGGAAGCCGATTATGATGTCCCCCATGATAAGTCGATGAATTAAAGAAACTAAGTTCTTCTGGTTTTTCCTTTTTACTTGTAATATGATTGCCTTTGTTTCGATAAAAAGATTTTCTATCTCTGCCCGATTCGCGTCTGCTGGATCTAGCTTCTCAATATTGGTTAGAACTTGTAATGCTTGTTAAAATACGACTCAATAATTTGAGACTGACAATCTAATATAATAGGGTCATTTCAAGATCGATTCTAGCTCTTAAACTTTGAATATTAGATTGCAGTTGATTTCGTTGTTGTCTGAGAGGTAGAAGCTGCGTTTCATTTGGTGGAGACATTTTGGGCCCTTAACGAAAGAAATGTAGCAAGTTAGAAATGAATTAAACGTGAGCTAAACGAGTTCTAGTTTTAATAAAAACACTCAAATGCATTAAGTTTCACTCAAGAGCTTAATAAGTGAGCTTTAATATGTAGATCGTTTCCCTATATGACAGTTTGAGTACTTACTCCGCTGTGCTTAATACTTAGCACGTGTTAAAGTTTACGAGTGTTTTACATGTGAGTGTAAAGCATGTGAAAGCTTTACGATCGCTAATGAGTGGTAATTGAGTCAAAATTTTAGTGGAAATAGATACTGTAAATTTACACACTCAAGTTGACTTAGGTTATGATAGGGCTCCACGTAAGTCCAATGATGACTGTCCAAGATGATGTAACGATGAATGCAATATAATGAACGAATAAACGACTTTATATAGTTTTTAAGTTTTTATGTTGGGACTTGCGAAGTGCAAGGTCCTGTCACGGTCGCCAATGTTTGATCTGCCAAGCTCTTCATGGCTCTTCATGAGCCATGTAACAGAAGCTTTTAGAACATGGTAATGTAAATACAGTGGTAGAAATAAGTAGATAAATAGAAGTAGGTAGATAAAATTATTAGCAGATAGGTCAGAGATTAGTTCTGTATGAATAGCTTTTGAAGAAAAGCAAACAAATATGGCCAATATGTTTGTAAGGAACTTTGCTTCGAATGCGGTAATAATTTGTCGCATTAATACAAATTTGTAATGATAGCAATGTGTGCAATTTTAACAACCTTTCGGACCAGTTCGCGAGCATTTACAATCCATACTGTTAGGCGCAGAATCGCTATCAAAACCTTAGCTCCGCGTGAAGGTTTCGCAAGTAAAGATCTTCAATATATTTATAAGTGAAATTATGAGTCTTTGGAAGCAATAACGGCATTTTAGCGTCCAATGGTATGTCAGCCATTGCAAGACGGCCTCCAACACGGATAAGTCGAATATTTTGAGAACCTATCTGTTCATTTGAGATGAATGGATTTAACTTTGAAGCTCCGGCTTCAGACTTCGTCCTTTAGTTTCTTTCGCAAACACATCACTCTGAATGGAAGAGATTATATGATTAAAAGCCAATTTAATTTCTTCTACTGAAATGCTTCTTGTAGCATTTATCGTATTATTGCGGTTAATAGGAACTCGGTTGAAAACTCGTAAAACGTATGCTAAGACTCTCACAATCATACGAAACGATGATAGTCTACTAATGATCTGCTCAACTATGCTCTTTTCTTTATAACTAGTGCTACATTTCAATACAAGGGTGTTTCGCAATTCTAATTCTTTGGGCTGGAAATCTGTCTTTCTTTCAGATTTCGGCCAATGTAATGCATCAAGTGTTAAGAACCTTGGTCCATGAATCCAAATTGTCTGCATCAAATCGCGCGCTGCACAGCCACGTGAAACAATGTCGGCTGGATTATCCTTTCCAGGCACGTGACTCCAAATGATATCCTGTGATTGAGTTTGTATGGTTGATACGCGATTGGCAATAAAGCATTTTAGAGTTGATGGGTGCATTTTAATCCAATGGAGAACGACAGTTGAATCTGTCCAAAAATATGTTTTGCTGACAAGACAGTTTAATTTGTGTTTGATTTTAGTCCATGTTTGGCAGAGTAAAACGGAAGCACAAAGCTCTAAACGAGGTATGCTTTGCGATTGAGTGGGCGCAACTCTCGATCTCGAAATGATCAATGAAGTTACATATTTTCCGTTGTCCAAAACCCTTGCGTATATGCAAGATCCATACGCTCGATTTGAGGCATCCGAAAATCCATGGATTTCACACTTATTTTTTGGTGATGTGTTAACAAATCGATTTACTCGAACCATGTCAAGATTAGATAAATCAGCTTCAAGTTGTTGCCATCTAGTCCGTAAGATCTCTGGCAACGGGTCGTCCCAGTCCAAGCGCTCGATCCACAAGTCTTGGATCAAGATTTTGTAGCGTACTACGACTGGCGCTAATAATCGTAATCGCTAAATAGAGCCTGGCCATGATCGATACTATTTTTCGTTTTGTTGGTATTGCAGTTAATGGAAGATCAAATCGAAATAATATAAGATCTTCAGTTGGCAGCCACGACATGCCAAGAGCCTTGATGACATCACTATTGTCAATATTGAGATTATATTCATAATCTGTTGGTGCCCCACTAAAATTCCACTTTGTCAATTCTAAGCTGCCTTTGAGAGCAT